>NC_089744.1:55321598-55374098 GCF_040412425.1 Macrobrachium rosenbergii
GAGTTCGAGCCTCCCTCGTGGCAAATCGCTTACCATTTATTAATTCCCCTTAGGCCTAGGTGCTATTCCCCAGGCTGAGGAAATTAGACATTAAACGATGATTGTAGCTTAATGCTGATAAATGTAAAAATGTGACGATGTATGTGTCAAAGTCAAATAAATTAATATATATATATATATATATATGTATGTATGTATGTATGTATATATGTATATATATACAATATATATATATATATATATATACAGTATATATTGTGTATATACAGTATATGTAAATATATCAGTATTTATGTATCTATATATCTATCTATATATAATCTATATATATAGATTATATTTATGTATATATATATATCTATATATATATATATATATATATATATATATATATGTATGTATGTATGTATTATATATATATATATATATATATATATATATATATATATATATATATATATATATATATATATATATATATAGTATATATTATATATACAGTATATGTAAATATATATATATTTATGTATCTATATATCTATCTATATATAACTATATATATGATTATATATACATATATATATATATATATATATATATATATATATACATATACTGTATATACATATATATATACACAGGATATATATACATACATATACATAATATATATATATATATATATATATATATATATATATATATATATATATATATATATATATATATATATATATATATATATATTGTCACGATGTGTATCAAGTACCTGTTTATTACACAACTAATCTCAAAATTCAAAAATATACCTCACTTCAGCCAGATACCTGAACTCTCATAACATTAAATTATTACGACTGAGTACTCTAAAGGTAACAGTGATCCCTTAAGAAAAAACTTATTTATCAATCACTTGGAAAATCAAACTAAGTCTATCAGAATATGTGTGAGATATCAAAAATTAAACTAGAAATATTCTAGAGTAGAAGGACATCACTCCATCAAAAACTCTAACTGTTTCCCTAGTCTTAATTTACTTTAGCAAAACTAAAAGAACAAAACATGTTTATCACTTTGCCTTATGCACACACAATCAATCCTACTCACTGGTGATCAATAAATGAAACACTGTTTTTCTAAAAACGTTAAATACAAAAATTTATTTTTAAATTCAAAGTTTATAATTAGAATTCACCATTAATTAGAATTCACAATCTGAAAAATTTATTATTACTTGAAAATAATACAACACTCAATTAATTCTTGAATTAAATTATGAAACAAAACTAATTCACAAAAACTTTATCAGGAATTTAAATTAATCAAGCAAAATTTAAACTATCAAGAATTACTCAAGATTTGAAAAGAAAATCTTAATAAATGAAATATTAAATCAAGTATGCAATGTTAAATTACCAAGAAATATTTAAAATGCTACGTAAATAAATGTTACATCACAAACATAAAACAAATGTGAAAATATGAAGAAACTGCAAACAGAAAAACACACAAAATACACATAAGATTTATCAATAATGATTTCACTCGGTCAAAATTTCCTAACTTATCATACCATGGTATTAATAAGTAAAATTCACGTTACCTTACACAAACTTGTGAAAACCTCTGTAAAATCTCTTGCTGCAGCTGCGTTACCACAAAACACACTTTTTACCAGGTGCCGTTACAAACTAAATAACTTTACGTGACCACCAAACACTACGTTAAAAGTAATCTCTTTTTAAGAACGAGAGAGAGAGAGAGGAACCAAACTATCTGGTCTCAGAAATCAGAATGAAACAGATTTTAGAATTCCAGTAACACGTGAAACAATTACATAATGTCATTAAAGCATTTTGGGTGCAAGATACAATGGAGAAACTTCTAGAAGGAAAGTTACGTCATCCCAGCAAAACGTTTTGAATATAATCTTACAAAACATGGTGTAACTGATCAAGACACATATTTTTTCTCTCAAAGTGGCGTACATGACTCGAACATGTAACAACGTGAAATCACTCGTCTTGAGCTCGTATGGGACGAATCGGCATTTGTTATCCAAACCTGTCATCACGACCCAAAACAAAGCGTTCTCTCATCTCTCATGTGATGACAATCAAAATGAAACAAGTCTTTGCTGGACACACGTGTTCATATACTATGCTTTTATCAATAAAGATATTATTCATTCTAAACTATGTTACTATTAAAATTGTATTATCAGTTCTAAATTATGCTATTAAGTTACTTAATCATTAGTTCTTTTGAGATCTGATGCTAAACTAGATACAACACTTCAACAATCATTATCATTACACATAAAACATAAAAAAAAGTAAATATGTCAAAATTATAGGAGGATATACATATTACAAGGCAACATCAAGAAAATATATTAACATATAAATATGAATTATATAGATATAAATATATATTATAATGATATGTCTTAAGATGTGTGTATCCTATAAAAGTAATATGTTTTTTGTATTTTTTGATGTACTTTCTTTTATATTTCTCATGCGTTGTGAAATATAACAAGGTGATTTTGTAGTACTGTATGTATGTTTTTGTGCAATCCTTATATATTTTCTCTTGTATTTGTCATATATTGACTGTAATAACTTTGAAAATAGTGTTTATGGGAGAGGCTAAGTGTCAAGTTTTAAAAGGGTTGGCTGGTTGTGTGATAAGCTAAGATACCTCTTCCTGTAGGCCTGAATGTTTAATCAGGTGGGTGACCACAGGAAATGCTGCATGTGAGAGGAACTCTAAAAGCCACTATGTTGTCAGTTAAAGGGAGATGAGATGACAAGTTTGATAACCATGGCCAGTTTAAAAGTTTATTGTTTACACAAGTGTTAAGACAAGAAATACTCTATTAGCTGAAGAGATGTGGGATGACAGGTTCAGATAAACTGCCTGATCCAGAAGCCTATGTGTTTATACAAGTGTTCAAACAGGAAATTGTCAATCATCCAGATAAGAGGCAGGCCTGTGTAGTTCTCTGAGCCAGAGAATGATTTCCCTATCTTTTTTCCCTCTTCAGGGGAAGAAACTGTGTTTTTCCCTTTCTTTCCCAGGGAAGAAACTCATTTTATTCCTGTTTCTTCCAGGGTGACCACTTCATAGAAATGCCTAACTGGCAACCCAGGTTTAACCTCATAGAAGAATTTTGGTAATAACAGTTAGTTCAGATAGAGATTTGGTAAACACAGGGTGGTCTCTCTCTCTCTCTCTCTCTCTCTCTCTCTCTCTCTCTCTCTCTCTCTCTCTCTCTCTCTCTCATATCCCCTCTTCATGTAGAAGACTGTAAGATTGTGGTCACTCTCCCAAACATATAAGTTTTGTAAATTGTTAATAATATTTAATGCTCCCTTGGTAGAATCTGATATAAGAGAGAGTTTACAGTAACAGGCCTTAGGTAAAAGTGTTACTGCTACCGCAAAAAGGAAAAAGGAGCTGTGTAATGGTGTGCAGAAATTTGTATAAGGTAAAGTGGTATTTAGTTACTTTTTACCATGGTAAAAAGGTGGATGTAATCTTTTAAAAAGGTGGATGTAATCTTTTAAAAAGGTAGATATAATCTTTAAACAGATTTTGCCTTAGTGAAATTAATGCTGATAAACTTTTGTACATTTTTATATGTTCTTGTTTTTATATTTCTTTTGTGTGTTCTTGTGTTTACAATTTCATAGTGTTACACAAAAGTTTTGCGTTGGTGATTTAACACTGATTTAAGCACTTTAGATGTGTTGATACTTTAACAATAAATACTTGTTTTGATGTTCATTTGTTAAGATTTCTTGTTTAAATTTGGAGTAAATCTTTATAGTTTGAATTTTGCTTAGTTAACATAATTTCTTGATAAATTAAATTTTTTGAATTAATCTTGTTTAAAAATTAACTAAATCTTGTGTTGTTCTCAAGTAACAGTAGATTTTTTCAGATTGTGAATTCTAATTATAACTTTTGAAGTTAAAATAAATTTTTGTATTTAGTTTTAAAAGCTCAGTGTTTCATTTTGATCACCAGTGAATAGGGTTATTTATGTATGCACAAGGTAAGTGACAGACATGTTTTGTGCTCTTCTCCTATATGAATGTGAATGAAGACCAAGGAAACAATTATAGTTGTTTGATGGAGTGATGCCCTTTCCCCTCTAGTATATTTATTGCTTAACAGTTATTACTTCACTCATAACCTGATAAACTTAGATTGATTTTCCAAGTGATAAGCAAGTTTCCAGGGATCATTGTTACATTTAGAGTGTTCAGTCATAGTATTATTGTTATGAGGTTTCAGGTATATGGCTGAAGTGAGGTAAATTTTTGGATTTAATAGTTGTGTACTAACCAGGTACTTGATCACTTCGTGACAATGTATACTGTGTGTGTGTGTGTGTGTGTGTGTATATATATATATATATATATATATATATATATATATATATATATATATATATATATATATATATATATATTCTATCACGGGATATCATGATAAAAAAATATAAACAGTGAGTACATGGCCAAGAGGAACATTATATCACATCTTTCACCTTAGCGTTACAGCATTTTCCAGCAAATGTAAAAGCGAAAGATCTTGCACTACATTGTATCACTGTCCTCGTGACTATTTAATATATATATATATATATATATATATATATATATATATATATATATATATATATATATATATATATACACATATACATTAAAAAACACATAATATACAAATGTCCTCAACAACTGTCCAAAAGTATATGTAAATAAAGTTTATATGGAGAGAGAGAGAGAGAGAGAGAGAGAGAGAGAGAGAGAGAGAGAGAGAGAGAGAGAGAGAGAGAGAGAGAGAGAGAGAGAGCATAACATTGCCGCCGGAGCTTGATGTGCCTGAGGCAAGAGCAGTGGGCAAGAAACTGCAGCCAAAGCCAAACCTTTACAGCTGCAAAACGCAGTTTTGTGACCTTTGTAAATCCTTATCCTCACCCTGTCTTAAAGGGTCTCAGAGGATCTGTCCTTGAAAATATGATAGGATCCAACCTTGACAACAGGATAGGATCCATCCTTGAAAATAGGATAGGATCCATACTTGAAAATAGGAGAGGGTCCATCCTTGGAAACACAATAGGATCCATCCTTGAAAATAGGAGAGGATCCATCCTTGAAAATAGGATAGGATCCATCCTTGAAAACTGGATAGGATTCATCCTTGAAAACAGGATAGAATCCACCCCTGAAAATAGGAGAGGATCCATCCTTGAAAATAGGAGAGGGTCCATCCTTGAAAATAGGATAAGATCGATCCTTTAAAATAGGATAGGATCCACCTTTGAAAATAGGATAGGGCCCACGTTTGAAAATAGGTGAGGGTCCATCATTGAAAATAGGATAGCTTCCATCCGCTCCGGACACATCCTTGAAAATAGGAGAGGGTCCATCCTTGAAAATAGGAGAGGGTCCATCACATCCTGAAAATAGGAGAGGATCCATCCTTGAAAATAGGAGAGGGTCCATCCTTGAAAATAGGATAGGATCCTTCCTTGAAAATAGGAGAGGATCCATCCTTGAAAATATGATAGGATCCATCAATATAAATAGGATAGGATCCATACTTGAAAATAGGATAGGATCCATACTTGAAAATATGATAGGATCCATCATTGAAAATGGGATAGGATCCATCCTTGAAAATAGGAGAGGATTCATCCTTGCAAATAGATCCACACTTGAAAATAGGAGAGGGTCTATCCATGAAAATATATCCACCCTTGAAAATAGGGGAGCATCTATCCTTGAAAATAGGAGAGGATCCATCCTTGGAAATAGGATATGATCCATCCTTGAAAACAGAGAGGATTCATCTTTGAAAATAGGAGATGATCCATCCTTGAAAATAGGAGAGGATCCATCCTTGAAAATAGGAAAGGATCCTTCCTTGAAAATAGGAGAGGATCCATCCTTGAAAATAGGATAGGATCCATCCTTGAAAATAGGATAAGATCCATCCTTGAAAATAGGAGAGGATCCAACCTTGGAAATATGATATGATCCATCCTTGAAAATAGGAGAGGATCCATCCTTGGAAATAGGATATAATCCATCCTTGAAAATAGGATAGGATCCATCATTGAAAATGGGATAGGATCCATCCTTGAAAATAGGATAGGATCTGTCCTTGAAAGTAGATCCATTCTTGAAAATGGGATAGGATACATCATTGAAAATAAATCTAACCTTGAAAATAGGAGAGGGTCTATCCTTGAAAATAGATCCACCCTTGAAAATAGGATGGGACCCATCCTTGAAAATAGGATAAGGTCCACCCTTGAAAATAGGATAAGATCCACCCTTGAAAATAGAAGAGGATCCATCCTTGGAATTAGGATATGATCCATCCCTGAAAATACATCAATCCTTGAAAATAGGATAGGATCCATCATTGAAAATAAAAGAGGGTCCATCTTGAAAGTAGGATATGATCGATCCTTGAAAACAGGATAAGATCCATACTTGCAAATAGGATAGATTCCATCTCTGTATAGGATCCATCCTTGAAAGTAGGCCTGAGTCACAGAAGGATGTTCCTATCAACAAGCCAAGAGGAGGAAACTAATGGTTAGCGACAGGTGTACGACTGTTTACCACAAGTGACTGTCATCATTTTTCCAGGGCTATGACTAACCGTGGGAAAAAAAACACACACACACACACACAGAGAGAGAGAGAGAGAGAGAGAGAGAGAGAGAGAGAGAGAGAGAGAGAGAGAACTGGTAAAAATATGACAGACTGAAATGTCATCGAATGGCCACGTGTTGCTCGATCAAAATTGTCATGCCGTGAGTCACTAAATCGACGCTGTTTGGTAATGAACATTTAGTAAATCATTAACTGGTTAATAAAAAGTCCTCTCTGTAACAATAGCTACAAATATTAAAGATAAACATATATATCGCACGTGGATAACTAGTATATCGAAAGCCCAGACCTTATACTTCAAGTTTATGTGATCATTAGTTACTTCAGCTCATTCAAGATCTTACGTACATTACCCTAAGAGTTTTGGAAATCCAGTTAAAGCGTAACATGATAAATGGTTCAAGTATTAATCAGTTCATCTATCTATTTAAGAAACTGCTGATATTGAAAGTTATTAATGTACCGAACTTCGGAGTCTGTCTGTGAAATTTCGAATGAAAAGTGGTTCCAAATGAACCCATTAGAAAGACCCACAAATGCTCGACGTATATAGAGCAAAAGTAATCGTCGATGCAGGTGCACGCTGAACTGAGAGAGAGAGAGAGAGAGAGAGAGAGAGAGAGAGAGAGAGAGAGAGACTGCATGAACTAATCAAAGACGTTCACCTCGTGGTGTTTTTGGCGAATTCGTCCAATCTGAACAGTTCGCAATAATGTAAGACTAACAGGTCAGAGTACAATAAAAACGGCTGGGTGGTGTCCACTGCTAGACCATAATCCCCTTAGATTATCTCTTAATCCTATTATACAGACCGTCAAAATATACCTGGACCTTCGTCCGAGCAGGTGCAGTCTCACTGGTAGAGGACAATGGGAACGGTGCTGGTGAATTAAGAAGGTTGAGAGAGAGAGAGAGAGAGAGAGAGAGAGAGAGAGAGAGAGAGAGCTTAGGAGGTACTTATCCCCTTCCAGCGACCCAGGCAAAGTCACCCTCCATTCCCTTCTCCTCCCCCCCCTCCTCCTGTCTTCCCTCCCTTCCTGCCGTCCACCAGTTCTTACCTATACATGTAACCACATCTCCAGTGCTGATGACCCTACCTCGAGTCTTTCTTACGTTATGAAATTAAAAAGGGTCAAGAAATCGCGAAAAGAACCCAAGAGCTGGTCCTAGCAGACATTCAGGGGAGTGCATTTTTAGTGCTGAAATGCATCGCATTTAAGTTCGTTATTCAGATGTCTGAGTATACTGTAGAACAGACGGAAGAAAACAGAACTGACATCTGACAGACTTTTATGATCATTGTTATATATTTCTTTTTGACACATCAATGATTTCAGTTTCCAGAGTAAAAGATACCTTTGGTGTTCATTTCTTTTCACCAAGAATTTCACATCACTTAGATTCTTCCATTCGTTTGATTCTTGGGTCATTAAAATCAAATGTAAAATAGGAGGAGAGAGAGAGAGAGAGAGAGAGAGAGAGAGAGAGAGAGAGAGAGAGAGAGAGAACAGGCCACGCGTCGAGACGTTAGCCTCAAGGCATAAGTAGAACTTGAATGTTCAAGTTGAGGACTATGACCTGCGCCCGCACTCTTACTCGTGTACCATTTACAGGGCCCTGTTACATTAGTCGTTGCGATGTCCTGTAATAGTACAAGAAAATAAAACAAAACTCACATCAAACAAAATGTTTATATTCGTTAAAAGCATTTGTATCTAATCATATGTTTTCTTTACAAAGGGGGTTGGGATAGCGAGGGTTTGGTGAGTAAGTATTACGTCGCCTGACCCAACTTCTCTCACAAGTCTGTTTACTGTTTGCCCGCCAAAATCCAGCACACGTGGACTACGGCTTTACCATTGGCTATCGCTGAACTCTAAGCTCCTCCCACACAACCTGATGCCATTGAGCTCTTTAAAGTTAAATTTTCTCAGTAAAGCATCTAGCTCTGGGGCCGAATTTTTTATTTAAAATGTTGTACACTGCATACGCTGAAAGACGGGAGCGAGCAACTTCTGCATTTTCGACAAACAGACTCAAATCTTAAAGTTCTACAACTTCTTTTCCAGAGGCGTGGCTAGAGGCAAGTAGTGAAGTGCGCGCGCACTTGTTCCTTAATTTACAACCTGTTACTGGACTGCACACTGGCAGGAAATCAGTTTCTCGGAGGATGTTACCCGAAGAAGAAGTGGCTTGTCGGGATAAGTATACTTGCGCTACCTGACTCGCGCCCTCCAGTTCGTAACAATGTTAGAACTCATAGTGAACGCAATTGCAGTGCCATTCGGCTACACGAGTGAATTCAACGAATCTGAGGCCTCTTTCTTTGGTGATTCATTTACATGCACGTCTTCTGGCATGTGGACGCAGGATTCAAGGACCACCAGTGGTAAGTTGAAGAAAATATGACAGTGTTTCAGGAAGTTTCAGCGAAATGATCATAAATGAAATCATACGTGTTGATACCGTAGACTTATTTGCTCTCGTACTGCTGGACAAGTTCGCCGTTCATTGTGCACAAATGCCCATTTGTTCAATTTGAATTTGTTTGTGATTTATCAAATAAGTCAAACAGATATACTGTTACAAGTAATGAATGATTATCTCGTGTACCAGCCATGTTACAGAACTGTTTTCTCACAAATATCATATTTTTCCTTTTAATGCATGTATATTGATCCATTCATCATTCTATGAAGAAAAACTAAAGCTTTTCGAGTAATTGTCTTATTTTTTTTATTTTTATGTAAAATTTAAGGAATAAATGAAAAAAAACTTATAACCACAAGTTTTCTTTGTTATTGCGGTGTGTTCAAGTTAAACCGAAGTCTTGTATATGCTTATGAAGCGAGATTATAATATATATATATATATATATATATATATATATATATATATATATATATATATATATATATATATATATATATATATATATATATATTGTGCATGTGTATATCTGTGTAGATAGCTAGCTAGCTAGCTAAGAAGGAAGACTGAAGTCAACGATAAAATGAAGAGACACCAGCCCCAACAAATCTCATATGACATAATAACCGCTGACTGTGACATGGAGACTGTAACTAAACTTGCGTGTCGCAAAGCAGAGTAATCAACCTATCAGCGACTCGTGGTTCTCTTTCGCCACGAGTTTCTGTCGCTTAAACACCGTAATTCAATCTCGAGAACTGTTGACCCTTCACCTCTCTTCCCGTCGAGCGCATCTGCCACTGAGTAGGTAATGCTTCTCATCAGGTGGTTTTGTCATCGTGAAAAAAAAGTGCGTTTGGTATTGATTCGCGGTTATGGCCTTGTCAAAGCACATCGATGAAACTGGTTTGGTATTTATGTGTATTGATAGAGATTAATTATCCTGTCTGCAATTTTCATAAGCTTATATGATAAGTGTGATAAAGTGTAATGCACCTCAATTTTTTTAGGTGTAAATGATTCTTGACCTTTTCGGTGTCAGGGAACAATTTGTCAGTACTGAAGGTTAACTCAAATTCATGATTGATACTACCTGGGCAAAGACGCGTGACTTTGCTAATTTTGCAATTTTCACTGTCCTTTTATTTTGTCAAAAGTTACTGAACAATTTCGATACGGTATTAATTCAAAAAAGCTGGTTCTCACTATCTAATTTGCGCCCTTTTTGACTGTTTTTGTCCAAATTTCTAACTTAACTTCCCTCTTTAAATGACATTTCTCTACGCAGGTGTAAAGATAAGATTTTGAAGTGTAATGAAATGAAGAATGTCAAAATTAAAACCCAATAAAATGTTATTTCTAGGTTGGTCGCTATTGCCGGACGTCGTCCAAAGCAACACGCCCCCTCCGTCACCCCTCAGGAGGGCACTGTCCTCCTCTTTCGTGTTCCACGAAAAGGCCCGCTCCCAAACTCAAGATTGCTTCAGACCGGAGGCTGGAGGTGACAGGGAGAGTTTGACTCCTGTACAGCTCACGATCAGTAGAACGCAAGAGGAAAAGAACAGCAACTCTAATGGGCATCATGTGTCCAGTTCATTACTTCATGAGGCCAATCATCCTTTAAGCTCAAATGCTGACAATGGCTGCCATCCTGATATTCCCGAACTGACATGGAAACTGCCAAGACTTCTCAGATCGCCCCCTGATCTCTGCCAGGAAGCCCTCCAAAAAGAGGTCGACATAAAGAAGGGGGCAGTTGCCGAGGTCTCCGAATACCGGAAGTTGTGTGCTGTTGGTTGTGACCTCCGGAAGATTGCTGACCAATTCGGGGTTGAGAACGCCAAGGTAAGGATATAATCCAAAGGTCTCACGGAAGTTTGGCATTTCATAAAGCACTAAATAAACGCATCATATAATGAAAGAATTATTTATACAACTGATGAGTGTGTAATGCTATATCCTGGAATGATTATTATTTAAGAATACACCTAACTTTAAATAGATGATTCATTCATTCTGTAGCTAAGGAAGGATTTTTTTTATGGTGGGTGTGTTTGCTTATCATAAATAATGCTTACTCAGCAAGAAAAAGACCTTGTAGGCAGAAGACCAGCTGAACATAGCAAAAACTTTTCTACATTCAACAATTGTCGTTCTTTCTCTTATCAGGTGAATGGCAAGCGAGAACAGGAGATGGAACTCAGGCTGACGATTCCAGAGGCTTTGACGCAGTGCGTCACTGTCTCCATCATGTTTCTTGTCTGGTGGAGACTCATTCGTAAGCTCCAGTGACACTCGTGGGATGTGACCGCCGTCCTGTCCTCTTCCATTCAATCGGGAAACCTCAACCAAAGGGAAATTTCCAATCCGTCCATTTACAATGGATGAAATTTGGAGATTCACCGACGACTGGAATATCCGAGATTATTTAAGGGGATGGATACTCCAAAGATTCTCAGGGGGGTGAGGGCTTCTAGATTTTGGATTTTAGGGAATAAGATGTCAGAGATGCTTAGGAGATGGGGGCACCAGACTCCAGGGGAATTCTAAAGAATAAAAAAGGACACTTTCTTGGGGTACTGGTATTTTGGAGATTCCGATGATCTCATTACTGTTAATAAGGTAATGTCCAATTACGGATTAAAATCAGTTTTGCATGCTGATGTATTTACTTAAAAAAATATTTATTTTAGTTTCTTTGGTTTGAGGAAGAGGGTTGTAAAAACATTACTGTTTATATGCTACATGAATGATGAATGTGAACATTCACTTTCACTACCCTTCTGTCTTTCACTGTAAAGGAAACGTACTGTAAAATATTCATTAGCTTCATTATCATGCTTCCAAAACATTTAATTTTCCCGGCCTTTCGACAAATATTCTGTTCAATACTCAAATCACCATCCAACGAAACCAGTCATCAAAAATGTCCGAGATTTTTCCAAACTAGTCACAAAAGTTACATACAGCGAGAACGCGACAGGAGACCTAAAAATAATTCCTGTAAAAAGTAATTTTCTTTATTGTTACAATTAATTATTGATGCACTGATGCAAGTACTAAATTTCTTCCAACTTTTCAACTTTCCGTATCTGTAGTTTTTTCGCTGTAGGGAATTTGTTGAGGCTACATCTCACTGTAGGCTCGCAAAGACTTGGTTTAGCTTTATATCATGCAATCGATGGATCTCAGTTTTTTATCATGTGGACTACCGGTCTTTCACAGAGGTGTGTGTTTGCATATATATATATATATATATATATATATATATATATATATATATATATATATATATATATATATATATATATATATATATATATATACACAAATATATATATATATATATATATATATATATATATATATACATACATATATATATATATATATATATATATATATATATATATATATACATAAATATGTATACATATACATATACATATACATACACCTTTCATTGTTAGTATTACTCTTATATTTTTAAGGTTGTAAGAACTTGATGCGAACGGGGAGTTTTCCGAAACGAATTGGTTTCCGTATCAATTCTGCATTAAGGCTTCCGATCTCGTAATTGAATCATAAATGCGAAATAGTTAGAGTTTAATTCCTAATCGGATTCGTTTGAGAAACCCCCATTCGATAAATGTAAGTTTCAGTTGAATCTATATTACTCTGTAAATAAGTATGAACGTAGACTCATAAGCATCTTAGTTTGTTAATTTAATAGTGGAAACTTGACAACTTGATAGATTAGGTCTACACAGCGAAAGAGGATTATTTCTTATTGAATACGTGAAATGAGTCTAACAAGTCTGCCAATTATAGGAAAAGGCATAAAATCTCCAAGTATATCACTAACGCTAGAAATAATCATTGTTTTTGAGTTCCTCTTTCAGTAATGATCTAATGTATCCGCCACAATCATCAAAGCTGTTTAACGTGATATTAATATGGCTTTTAATGTGCAGTTACTTCTTTTTCGGCTTTATACTTAAAAACTAAGCGGTAATTATATCTTTCTAGAAATTTATACTCTTTGCAGTAAAAGCATATACTATATTTTCTTTATTCTTTCTCTAAAAGAATAATTACTGTGTATGTATGTATATATATATATATATATATATATATATATATATATATATATATATATATATATATATATATATATATATATATATATATGTATGTATGTATATATCATATATATATGTACTGTAATGTTTGCCATTCTTGGAATATTTCTGTTTTTCACACTCCTTCAAAATAAGTTAAATTGTGGTCCTTAACTGCTTCTCGTATGTATATATGCAACATAATACAGCTTCGAGCAACAATGGCGTCATTATTGCCAGATCTTCAAGCTTGGTAGAGATGGCCGTTACTTCTGTCCTGCATGCATTACCTTACGGATGTAAATAGACTAAAAAATTGTATAGGCTCTTTTGAAGGTGATCCGGTCTCATCTGGCAATACTACTCTCTATAAACCCCTTCCAGTTTTTGTTTCTGTTTTGTTACCAGCTCTCAAAATGATCTCCATTATTCTTATTGTTTTGCGTTGTCTCTGAATGGATGTCTCGTACAGCCACTTCTCTGGAGACAACTTCTTAATTGTTAGTGCTAAGAGTTGTAATCTCTACGTTTAAGGTTTATTTTCTCACATTATGAATATGCTAGTCATGTCAGTATTATTATACTCTTTTCACATTTTTGACACTACATATATATATATGTATATATTATATATATGTATACACTATATACATATATATATATATATATATATATATATATATATATATATATATATATATATATATATATATATATATATATATATATATATATATATATATATATATATATATATATATATATATATATATATATATATATATATATATATATATATATATATATATATATATATATATATATTTTTATTTGGCGTCATTTTTAGTGTTATTCTGCGTATTTTCGTTTATATGTTTTGCAACAGTTGTACGTTGTCCTTGTGTTGTGTTTTATTTCTTAACTAAAATAATGTCTGCTTCATCTTTGGTTCGAAGGATTAGAAGCCCTCTACTGAATAAAAAATAGATATTATTTTGCCTTCTGTGTACTCCACTTTCATGATGTAAATACTTTATACACTTATACACAGTGTATTTCCTTCCAGCCAACGTTTGTACATGTTCGTCCTATGTATAATAAAGTGATAGGCTATATCTTCACTGCCAAGAATAGGGATCTGTATTGCTTTTCTCAGTGTTTGACTCAACTTCTGTACATTGTCTTCTGCTCAGTAGGAAATCACTTCCTTTTGTAATCTAAGAAGTGGGAAGTAGCCGTAAGAATAAGAATAAGAAAATGAGGCACATAATGACAATATGTGCTTCTAAATGTCAGCTCATTGATCATCTCCAAAATTATTCTTAGATCTACGAATCATTTTAGCATTAAGGAAAATCATCTTTCCAGATTTTGTGAACGTTTCATAAGGCCCTTCATATATATATTTGGTACTGAAATTTTGAAATAAAGATAAACAAGTTTTTTACTTATTTTGTTTCTTATCCTTTTTGGCCGAAAGAGAGAGATGAAAAATGTATAACGGAATATGTTAAATTATAAATGAGTATATTTTTGTACCGAGGCATTCAGTGCATATTTTCAAAAGCGGGAAAAAAATAAAATTATTTGTTGTGGATATATTTCCCCATCTTTTTCTAGACATATTAATGAATGACCAGCAAATATACACCGATTCACACAGTTCTACAACTTTTATTCCAAAGGCGAGAATTTCCGGGATTTCAAAGCAAAAATTATCTGAATTTCGACTTGATGTCACTGCGCTTTTGTCATACAACTAGAGAAACTGAAGGATGTTTTAAAGCTGTTGAAATGATAATTCCCAGCAGTTTATGGATTTTTACTCTGTGGGAATGTTAACCTAGGTTTTGATCAAATTTGTGTTTTTCCTTTTGAACTATGATGATGATACCTCGAAAATCAAGTGCAAAGTTTGGATAAAAGCAGTAATTATATGTGACAACAGAATCCCAAATAGTGCATGGAAAAATAATGAGCTACAGGAAATAAATTTTTACCAATTATAGCTTTTTCGCTTTAACGTCAAACCAGCTATACAGCAGTAGTTTCATTCACAAAGATACGATATAACGTTCGTCTGAATCTTCAAACACTAATGCAAAGCAAAGGAAGCATCTCAGAGGTAACGGCAAGTTAAGTTAAGTATACCTTAGTTTTACCAGACCAATGTTAATGTGTAATTAAAAGGTTTTAACTGTAACATCAAATGGTCAAAACAACAATTGTTTGAAAAATCGATACACAAAAAGACAATATCATATTTAAGGCTGACCTTCACAAGGCTGTCATTTCATGAAAAGTTACAATGTTAAGAACACACACGACAAACCCCCGCAGAGAGGTAGTGCCGTCAGTGCACCTCACGGGGTGCACTGTAGGCATCACTAAAGGTTCTTTGCAGCACCCCTTCGACCCCTGCCTGCAACACCTTTCGTTCCTTTTACTGTACCTCCATTCACATTACCTGTCTTCCATTCTTGCTATCCATCCTCTCCTAACAATTGTTTCATAGTGCAACTGCGAGGCTTTCCTCCTGTTACGCCTTTCAAACCTACCTACTCTAAATTTCCTTTCCAGCGCTGAATGACCTCCTAGGTCCCAGTGCTTGGCCTTTGGCCTAGATTATATTTTCCAAATTCCATATTCCATACTCCAAACGACAAACAATGTCAAGAGCATTCAATTAGCATGTATCAGGCATAGAGAGAGGAAAATAAATATGCGAAAAACGAGACCACTAGGTTTCAGCTAGTAGATATAATATGGAACTTCAAGTTCGCTTAGGACATTTGCAAAAGGGGTTAAAATGAACTGTAATGCCAACCTGAACAAAGAAGGAAGCACTCTCACCCATAAATAAAAAGCACACACACACAAAGATTGATTACAAACATCCTACTAAGGGATGAAAAAAAAATCTAGATACTGTAACAAAACAAAATAAAAACATTTCTGAAGGACGATCGATCTTATCCCGTTGACAATATTCGATGACGTAAATTTTATATTACACGTAAAAGCTAGTAGATGAGGCACCGGGTTATCGAGAACTATTTAAAAATAAAAAGAGTGGGAAGACCTTTCAACAAGTGCGCAATATAGCAACTGCCACTTTTATCAGAACATAATCACAGCGATTTGTCAACTTTACACAGTGTAGTGACATTCAGCACCAATTTGAGATGAATGCCTGTGATATATCACGAAGCTCAAAGCGTGAAGAGCCTTCCTAGATATAAGAACAATATCCAACATAAGGTTGAATACGTCCCACATAAATCTTAAGGAATTCCTCAGGGAAAAAATATGACCGAAAAAAAGACAAGGCTACGTGAATAGCATCTCGGAATAAACCGAAGGGGAAAAAAGCTGCACGGACAGGGTAATGTAAATAAATAAATATATATATATATATATATATATATATATATATATATATATATATATATATATATATATATATATATATATATATATATATATATACATATATATATATATATATATACATATATATATATATATATATATATATATATATATATATATATATATATATATATATATGTGTGTGTGTGTGTGTGTATGTGTGCCTGTGTATAATAATATATATATATATATATATATATATATATATATATATATATATATATATATATATATATATATATAGTCTTTTTCAGGCTCAGTTAAATATACGTAACCTGTTGGTTGAAGAACGACATGAGTAGTCGATCACTTACCTCCAGGATGTCGACTTAGTATATTTACTGTCAGTATATATAAATATATATATATATATATATATATATATATATATATATATATAAATATATATATATATATATATATATATATATATATATATATATATATATATATATATATATATATATATATATATATATATATATATATATATATAAGGAGTATTCACTGACTAAATACATTAAAAGATAGAAATATAGCCAGTTTCTTGCAGAATGCAGCTTCTAGCTGACTAGGCCTAATAACCCAGCCATTGACTATTGGTTTTTAATCAGTCATCAGCCAACTGCCCTGGGCTGAAGCTTAAAAGACAAAGAACTCAGCGCTTTAACCTTATCCATCATCCTGCTGGTAATTATTTCTGGTGCACCTCCAGAGCAGGGCTACAAATGTCGACTGTGGATTTAGTCTTTAACCTAAAGAGGTGTCAACCTACATAGCAGTAGGTGTTTGTACTCTGAGCCCAGGGTACTAGTCCAGGTTCTACAGGCCAGAGTGATTCTCCAAAGAGAGTCTACAGAGTTCACAGGTCTGTGTGCTTCTCCAGAGAACGCCTCCAAAGTTTTCAGGCCTAGGTGCTTCTCCAGAGAAAGTCTCTAGAGTTCACAGGCATAAGAACTTCTGCAGAGAGAGAGTCTCCAAAGTTCACAGGGCTGGATGCTTCTCCAGAGAGTCTCCAAAGTTCACAGGTCTCGTTGCTTTTCCAGAGTGTCTCCAAAGTTCACAAGTCTGGTTGCTGCTCCAGAGAGTCTCCAAAGTTCACAAGTCTGGTTGCTTCTCCAGAGATTCTTCAAAGTTCACAGGCCTTGGTTCTTCTCCAGAGAGAGAGAGTGTCTAGAGTTAAGAGGCATGGGCACTTCTGCAGAGAGATAGTCTCCAAAATTCACGGGTCTGGTTGCTTCTCCAGAGATTCTCCAAAGTTCACGGGCTTGGATGCTTCTCAAGAGAGTCTCCAAATTTCACAAACCTGGGTGCTTCTCCAGAGAGATTCTCCAGAGTTCACAGGCCAGGAAGCTTCACAGCGAGAGTCTCTAGAGTACACAAGCATGGACACCTCTGCAGAGACAAAGAGTCTGCAAAGTTCACAGGTCTGGGTACTTCTCCAGAGAGTCTCCAAAGTTCACAGGTCTGGTTGCTTCTCCAGAGAGTCTCCAAAGTTCACAGGTCTGGTTGCTTCTCCAAAGAATCTCCAGAGTTCACATGCATGGATGCTTCTCCAGGCAGTCTCTAGAATTCACAGGCCTGAGTGCTTCTATAGAGAGAATCTCCACAGTTCAAAGGCCAGGATGCCTCTCCAGAGAGAGTCTCCAGAATCACAGGCCTGGGCACTTCTCCAGAAAGAGTCTCCAGAGTTCACAGGCACAGGTGCTTCTGCAGAGAGAGAGTCTGCAAAGTACACAAGCCAGGGTGCTTCTCCAAAGAGAGTCTCCAGAGTTCACAGGCCTGAATGCTTCTCCAGAGAGTCTCCAGAGTTCACAGGCCTGGTTGCTTCTCAAAAGAGAGTCTCTAGAGTTCACAGGCCTGTTTGCTTCTCCAGAGAGTCTCCAGAGTTCACAGGCCTAGATGCTTCTCCAGAGAGAGTCTCCAGAGTTCACAGGTCTGGATGCTTCTCCAGAGAGTCTCCAGGGTTCACAGGCCTGGGTGCTTCTTCAGAGAGTGTCTCCAAAGTTCACAGGTCTGGGTGCTTCTCCAGAGAGAGTTTCCAGAGTTCACAGGCCAGGATGCTTCTACAGAGAGTCTTCAAATTTCACAGGCCTGGATGCTTCTGCAGAGAGAATCTTCAGAGTTCACAGGCCTGGGTGCTTCTCTAGAGAGTCTCAGAGTTACATGTCAGGATGCTTCTCCAGAGAGTGTCTCAGTCCAGGATGCTTCTCCAAAGAGTCTCCAGAGTTACATGTAGGGATGCTTCTCTAGAGAGAGTCTCAGACCAGGATGCTTCTCCAGAGTGAGTCTCCAGAGTTCACAGGCCAGGATGCTTCTCCATGAATCTTCTGTCTTCAGCTACTTTGAATTTGGAGGAGGCTTTCACGCCTCTTCCAAATTCAAATACGCAAACTCCCCTGGTTCCAGCTTCCTTGGACCCTCGGGGTGACAAATTTTATTATCTTTAGGGTGGCTGAAGACTCACAGTACTCTCTTATAACTGTGGTTCCCTGCACTCTAAAAATGAAGTAACTTCATCCACGTCCATCCAGGATGTCCGCGCCTTTCCACGTTTCATTATGCTTTATCGGCACTGTTTTTTTTTTTTTATCTTTTTTTCCAGTGCTAAGGCGCACTTCTACAAAATCCAGCACTTTATCTTATCTTCAAAGCTGAAGTTTTGAAAGTACAAAAACAAAACTTCTAATCTGCTGCTCCTTTAATTTACCCTTCAGTCAATAGTTATTCCACCGCCCCCCCCCTACACACACACATGTATATATATACATACACATATATTATATATATATATATATATATATATATATATATATGTATATATATATAATATATATATATATATATATAGATGATAGAGTTTAAATTATATTTCTTTTATTTCTTTTTTTATGAATTTAAGAAAACACTAGGGAACCGTCTACTGTCTTTTCATAAACCTCCGTACAGACTCCAGATTAATCCAAGTTTCCTTCATCTCTGCTGAAAGCACCAAATCCTCATAATAAATCATAAAGATGATCCCCGCGGCGCCCATTCTAAGGTCGAGATTAACTACACCAAGGCCTCCATTACTCGGGCCTGTTATAGGCAATTCGACATAACAAGACGCTTTTCAAGAGTCCCAAGGAGACCCTACTCAGGCGACGAGCATTGCTATTGTAGGATTCTCTCTCATTGCAAGTCAAGATCTCTGTCTCTCTCACAGGATGCGATTATGATTAATCCACGGTGGCTTTCGTTTCAAGGGATGATGCTTTTAAGAGGCAGCTTTTGTTGAAAGTACGTTGATTTCGTTAGTTGTTTTTTTAGTTTTCCCAATGCTTTGCTCGTTTAATGGAAAGCTAAGGTAAGGGGGAAATGAATAGGGCTACATTTTCCCCCACTCAGTTATGAGTAACAGAGGAACAAGTGTGCCCAATATAGACCGAGGCGTCATTGGATTATCCGTTTAATTATACCAGCAAAGCATAGCCACTTTATATGCAATACATGAGTTATGATCATGCCTGGTACTTCCATTACATAACACAGAAGTGGAAATCTATTAATCATAGGGAGGTACAACACTATACAAACGCATCAATGACAAATGGCGTCTTTCAGTTCATTATAATAATTAAATGACAAATCAATTCAGTGACTGAAAAGCTGACGAACAATATGTCAAAACTACTGGAAATTTAAAAATAAAACAAGATATCTCTCCCTAATTTCTTCTCTCGATTTAGAGACAAACGAAATAGACCAATTTTATCGGAAAATGTGAAAAAAACATACTAACATATGTAGCTGGTTTGCACTAAATGATATCATTGAAATGATTTGCCATGAACTGCAATCAAGAAGCAAAATAATTTTACGCACAAATACCAAATTATATCAATACATAAAGCAAACATTTATGATATGTTTGAAGCACAAATATATAATTTCCATCCGATTCTACCCTTAGTTTATTCATGAAAATTACGATAAAACAGTGACATACAGGGAGCGGGTTACCCCTAATAAATTATATATATTTCCATTAAAAGATATTTATAATATATATATATATATATATAATAATATATAAATTATATCCTACATATATACCTGTACATATATATACATATATATCTATATCTATATATATCATATATATATATATCTATCTATATATCTATATATATATATATACATATATATATATATATATATATATATATATATATATATATATATATATATATATATATATATATATATATATATATATATATATATATATATATATATATATATATATATATATACTGTATATATATATATATATATATATATATATATATATATATATATATATATATATATATATATATATAGAGAGAGAGAGAGAGAGAGAGAGAGAGAGAGAGAGAGAGAGAGAGAGAGAGAGAGAGAACTTCATTAGCAAATTGCTGGAGAGCATTCCGAAACCAAGGCTGTTAAAACAAGAGAACTTTGTTCATCATTTAATATTGAAATACACGTAAGACTTCTTGTGTAATTAACTAATCCAATCCATCAACTAACACACTAAACATGATGCATACGGTTTTCTTATAAGAAACCTCGTTTCAGCCGGTTTACCGCCCGCTCGTTTTAATTAAATTCACGTGATGCTCCTCTACGCGGGATAGTTCCTCGTTACCGTGGAAACGGCTCCGTAAACAATTCCCGAGAGAGACATCTAAGATGGAGGACGAAGGGAGATGTATGTGTGTTTGTTTGTGTGTCTGTGTATTCCTTTGAAGTATAACTTCCACGTCCCTTGGTTTAGGTTTAACTTGTTCTTTGTTCAAGAAGGCTTCTGTTTCACCCGTGTTCTGTACTTATTTATCTGTGCATTTGAGGGTGCGTTTTTATGATTTGGCAAGTTTGTGAAATATTCGCGTGTGTTACCTAACTGTGATTGTATATTTCTCTTGTGCTTCTCTGGGTATGATAAATCTCTTTCTCTCTCTCTCTCTCTCTCTCTCTCTCTCTCTCTCTCTCTCTCTCTCTCTCTCTCTCTCTTTCTCTTCGTTATTTCTGCTGCTTTGTTTACCTTTCATTCATTGTTAAAGTTTATGTAGGCACAAATGCACTGTTAATCCTTGACTTTTTTAAAAACTTTTTAAACATTGAAAGGCATTTGAATTAAGTTATGTTGCCTTTGTTCGTCATCTTGATATATTGCATATATATCTTGTAATTTACGTATTTCTTAAATGTACTCTCATGTCCCGAAAGGGCCTGTAACGCTTTATAATAAAATCTTTGAAATCTTTGCATAACTGAAATGTTTGTGTATGTGTTTTGCAATCATGGTTCTGTATCTTATCTCTCTCTCTTGAACAATTGAAATCTATCATCTCCAACCTAATTCTTTGGTCGGTTTTATTTTATTTTATTTTTTTCCCCCGAAATCCCTCTCTCCGTTCCATCCCTCCTCATTTTCCTTGTCCTCCTCTTCCACAACCCTTACATTACTGCCCCTCCGCCGTTTTTTTATGACGGAATAAAACACTCGTAAAACGAACCCATGACTTCCGTAAAAATAAATCCGCAAACAAGAGTAAATTTTATTAATGAACGCGAAAAATCAACGTATAAAAGAGAGAGAATGAAACTTCGTTTTATCCAGTGGCGGAAGGAAAAGGCACGGACAGAGAGAGAGAGAGAGAGAGAGAGAGAGAGAGAGAGAGAGAGAGAGAGAGAGAGAGAGAGAGAGAGAGATTCTTTGCATTAGAGCAATGGAATGGGAAACACGTCTCGTATATAACAAGTGCAAACACTTTCCATGACTATTCATGCAACGCAGGCAGCCTAATCTAGAAGAAATAGTCGTTAACGTTATTCGCAAAAATTCAATGTTAACATCCTTATTTTGTTTTATAACTCACTAATGAACCGACTTGCGACTGTATTGCTCTGGACTAAGCATGCCATGATTCAATGGTGTACTACAATGCATATCTTATATAATAACGTGTCAAAATTAGTGAGAAAAACATTCATACATAATACAGTAATACTGCAACTTCATATTATCATGAAACTGTACTCCAATGAAACTGTACCCCATGAGTGTAACCCTAATTTCCTAAAAAAAAAATTTCTCTTTTAAAATGTCCGCTTCGGGTTAGTCACTGTCCTTTCAGTTTAACGGTACAAAACAGGAGTGCAGCAGTTAAATAAACGAGTGCCCTGTCCGCTTGCCCTCGGGGGAATCAAAACCACCACACCACAGTTTAGAGAGACAGTTCCAGCGCCTGTTCTGCCGGACATTTCTGTGAGACACATCGCTGCAACACATTGTTGTAAAAACTGAGTTCCGTTACACCTACAGAACCTATTAGTTCTACTATCTTAGAAATAAATATACTACAGTTTGGAACTACTGTATCAGTACTTGCAAAGAGACTAAAAGGAGAGAGAGAGATTCTTGATAAATTCATGCGATACCTTAAACCATTTGAGCACCGATTTAATTACAGATGCCTTCATAGTGTAACTTAATTAATATGTTGAAAAAATTTCACAATGCAGTTGCTAGACGAATATCTCTGTAGAATCTGACGAAGAGTGTAAACAACATTCCAAAAGGGATAAAGAAAAAAAAAAACAGTAAATTTCACTTGGACTGCTTACGTCATCTCCGACCTTCATATCCTGATAGATTAAACTTCTCGCGGTGTATTTTCGGACTGGGAAGGAGTGCGTGGATGAATAAAGGTACGCGTGTCTCCTCATACATACATGAAGGGGTGTGCGTGTGCAAGTGTCTGCACACTTCTGAGTTTCCGTCCATTAAGGGCGTTTGTCCACCCTTCCAGTATTTGTCTGTTGTATTTTGAGCCTCTTCCTTTCCAATCGTCGCCACAGTTAATCCACGAGACGATAAGGGCCAGGCAATCACCGTTTACTGTGTCCCTGCTCTTTAAAACCCCGAAAATCTGAAAATAAAATGGGTTTACGATTTCCCGCCCTTTAGTGTTGCTCCGAGAGAGCCAATCATAAAAAGGCATATGCGAGGCAAAATTGGGGTTCGGGAGCGAAGGGCCAAAAGTGGAGAGAAAACGCGCCAAAAGAGTAGAGAAAACGCGCCAAAAGTGGAGAAATAACGCGCCAAATCGGTCTCCATATCGCGGCTCTCGATTCCTGAGGGACAATGGCCATTTCCTCTCGGCCCGCTCCCGCTGATCTATAAAATATTATTTATTTGAGATTTTTTTTTATTCCGATTCCAGCTTATTTTCTCTGCGGCGATCACCTGATGCGATCATAAAAGGAATGGGGGGAAAACATCAAAAATATAATGGATCTTTGTGACTTGCGTACGAAACTTATAACGAGGATGATCGAACATTATCTTTGTACATTTTAGATATTTTATTTATTTAACACTCAATTTTTTTCCTTTAAAACTGGAAGGAACACAATCAGTTAAGAGACAGGAATGCACTACGGGGCCAAAAAAAAAAAAAAAAAATTGTGAAGAATAGATTGAACAAAATATTCTAAAAAAAAAATAAAGCTTATAGTTATTAAAAAAACTTTGGAAAATCTTCATTAAACGTAACTTTCTACATTTTCCGAGAAGGCCCTTCAAGAAATTCACCCTGAGAACGAAATGGTTTCGTACAGATCGTGGTGATGCGTCCTCATAAAAAGAGCAGAGAGATTTGGAAAGTGTGTTGGGAGAACCACTTCCGATAGCCAGTAAGGAAGGGGTAAAAAGCGCCCTTGTTTATGGAAAAACATTACGCGAGACTGCAGGAGCTTTCGGTTACCCTCCACCGCTCGATTTCATTCCCACTGGCCGATGGGAATGAGCCATATCTTTGAGCTGCACGGGTCTTGGAACTTGTTATGTAGTATAAGAAGTATCAAGCACGCAACTGCTTTCAGGCAAAATCCTAATATCTAAAAAAAAAATTATATCTTTACATTTTAGGAGAGTAACACAACTAACTAATTCTAAGCCCACCTGGGCCCCCCCCAAAAAAAAATGCCATAAGAAGCCTTATTTTTTACCCTGAGTGTGGTCAGACCAACAGCCTTCTAACCATAGAACACTGTGCAAAATATTTACAAAAAATCCTTAATAAATAAAATAAGCTCGTCGAAGCTTTTGTACGGTACGTTACGTCCCGTATCGACACTTATTTTACTGTCAGTTTTGACGGTATGGGTATACGCAAGTGCACGGTGGAAGTTCGGTGCACAGGAGTTCATCCATGATTCAGTCATCCTCGTCTATTCTTGGGAGTCACACCCTGTTACGGGAAATGAATTAATGTCGCAAAAATTGATTTGTGGGTACGTAATAGTTTATGAAAATTAAGGTTGGTTCAAGTAAAAAAAAAAAAAAAAAAACAATTCTTAGCTTGCGATGTGTCTACTACTGCTCTCTCTCTCTCTCTCTCTCTCTCTCTCTCTCTCTCTCTCTCTCTCTCTCTCTCTCTCTTTCCACCCCCAATTCCCTTCCAGCTTTTGTGTGGCTCAAGGGAAACCTGTTACTAATTTGTACGCAACTGACTGAAGGGTTTGGGTAGGTCTTTAACCAAGAGGGCATATCTTAAATGTCAGCGTCTTGTTGCAGTGATTGACCTGTGTTTGTATCTCGCAGATATATTTGTATTCGCAAATATATCCTTTGCATAACGGTAACCAAGAGAACAAAATCAATTTGGTTACTGTACTGCAAAATGTGACTGAAAACACAGAGGAAGGGGGTGCTTTCTAGAGTTTAAATGTCCAAGGAGAAAGAACTGATGAAAACACTTAAAAATTCGCGATCTCAGTATCACTACAAGGTCCAAGCAATTAAACAAACAACTGGATAATATGGAAATTCATGAGACCCCAACTTAAACTCAACACAAACTAGGTAAAGCATACACTGAACGCGCAACATCTGTGCAATAAGACACCTACCCCGAATGAAATGGACCCCATATTAATCAGAACAGTGCATACGACCTGCGGTTGGTCAACTTCCCCTGCCAGTGGATCCAGATCATGTAATTCTGTCCCTTCCATAGGGAACATAGTAGCTAAGTCGCACCTGCACCTCATAAACGCACTCCTTCGATCCGTCGGAGGACTGGGCGCTGCTGAGCGGTTCATAAAGGGTTGGCGGTTTATGGCTATTTCACGACTCGGGTTTATGGGTTGTTGTGTCTGCCAGAGGGTTGTGATGTATTCGTCTCCTTGTCTGCTCTCTCTCTCTCTCTCTCTCTCTCTCTCTCTCTCTCTCTCTCTCTCTCTCTCTCGCTTTCGCGATGCCAGTGCTGGGATGTATCAGAGTTGCTGATTACTTGCAACACGGAACAATCTGTAGTCGTGCAAAACACTGGATTACAGCTCCCAAAATATTACCTGTCAATTGCCCTCTGATAAACAGATAACCATTTGTCTCTCTCGCATAAATCCCTAGTTCATACTAATCAAATCTACGCACACAGTAACTCTTGTGAGAGAAAACCCTATCTGACTTTTAATTACTTATATGTATGAAAATTGAGCCAGTAAGTTTATCCCTTCCCACATTATTTCATCGCTAATCCAGCAGATTAAATTCAAAACTAACCTACTAACAATTCTTAGGAATGACAGTACCCCTCTGTCGACAACATTCTTCCACAAATCAAATAAAGTTATATCATGCTCCCAAGAAGTGTGCAACAGGAAATACCTAAATGATGATGACACGAATAGAGAAAACTTGTTTTACTCGATATATAATACCTTAGAAATAATAACACCTCGAATCTTTATGCCTCTGGCGCTATAAGATTTCTAAGGAGGGGTTGCTACTGCAATAGATGCTTGACAGGTTCCTCTGCTCAAGATAACGCTGTCATTTTATTCTCGTAGTTTAACTAATAACAAAATCAAAAGTGACAAAAACCATCGTTATAGGGAATAAAACGATGCTACAACAAAACAAATCCCCCAGCCAACCTGACGCGGATTTATGCCAAGGGTAGAATAACAGAGGTTTAGATCTAAAAATCATGGAGATGGCAGCGAAACAAAAGACCAAGTAAAGCGTACAAAGTGTATTCTCTGACCCACACCAATAATCCACTGCATCAATATCAAACATCAGCGAAAGAGTTTGACAGGGGGACGACGGAGGGAGGGGGCGGGGCGGTCCTGATTGTCGCTTCCCGTAATAACCCTTCTCCCTTTTTTCACTTTTATCAAAATCAAAATCTGTGGGTTTCCGATTGAGTCTGCATTTTACAGTCCACCTGGGAATCACTCTCGGTAACCGCGCTGGCTCCTGATTTTATAGCTTAAAATCCTTTTAGCATGAGGGAACTATATTAAGCTGTAGCACCATCGCCTAGGGGAGGAAAACGAACGGGCAGAAGGGAGGAAAGGAGACAGAGAAATGGGAAGGGGGCGAAGGGGGAGGGGGAGTGAAAGTGATGGAATACACGTCAAAAAAAAAAAAACTTACTGGTCATAAATGAAGTTATGGCTAAAATCTCCCCGCCGGAAAAAAAATGAAAATAAATATGAGTACTTTCGACAACGATAAGGAACGGGAGAAAAATGGCAAATTTCTGCCCGCTTATCGTCGTAAAAAAAGAGTAACAAGTTCTTTTTCGCCACTAAACGGGTTAAATTCAGGGAAATTTTTCCCTCCTGAATATAAAAGCTATATACATTTCATATGCTTTTAATGGTGCAATAAAGCGGACCTTTATTGCGGCTAAACACTGAATCCCTAAAAACGAAGCTACGGTTTCTTCGAAAGGACCCATAATGTTTTGCTCGCAATAAGGGTCTATTTCGAATGCAAGCATATATACATTAACACACACAATCTCTCTCTCTCTCTCTCTCTCTCTCTCTCTCACAATGTAAAAAATTCGAAAGATCGCATCACGTAAAGCCAAAAGAAACGAAAAGGATGGTTTTATATGTTTTGGAACAGTTAATAGGCAATCAATCCCTTAGTGGACTATCGGCAGTTCCTGGGAAATTAATCTCCCAGACTACAGAAATAAAAATCTCGAGCCTCAGAAATAAAATCTCCCAGGCTTCACAGTAGACAAGAATCATTCCTTGTCAACAACTGGCTGGTAGCCGATTTTGCATGCCCAATACCAGCACGGGTTCAGGTTCCTGGAGTAGCCCTGTGATGTGTCATTAGTGTCTATCCAGTCATTTTACACAACTGAATTTGTATTGGGTCTAAAACACTAGACACTCCATCACGAGTGGTGACTGTTTGCAGTTCCCCAAAATTAACTACGCAATTAAGGTGCAGTTGTGAAGACTCAGTAACTTCCGCCAGGATGGATACTTCATATAAATTCACATATTCAGATCTGCATGAAGTTATAGCTATAGTTAAAGCAAGGTGCGAGTATCCTCAGTTTCCGATGGTAAACGTTCTACGAAGTGGTGTCAATACCAACCACTTCGTGTCATCAGTGAGGAGTGACTAATTTCAGTTAAGTAAATCTTCAATTAGTCGGAATGCCGTGGCGTGAATTCCCAATAATTAAATGTGCAGTGCTCGCTGTGAAATAGTCCAGTTCCAAATGCCCTTAATATCCAAAAGTGAAATCCCGAACGTCCTCAATATCCAGCGGTGAAATCCCAAACGTCCTCAATATCCAGCAGTGAAATCCCAAATGTCTTTAATGCCTGCAGTGAAATCCCGAACGTCCTCAACATCCAACACTGAAATCCCGAACGTCCTCAACATCCAACACTGAAATCCCAAATGTCCTTAATACCCAACAATGAAATCCTGAATGTCCTCAGTATACAACAGTGAAATCCTAAATGTCCTTAATACCCAACAGTGAAATCCCGAAATGTCCTTATATCCAACAGTGAAATCCCAATTGTCCTTAATACCCAACAGTGAAATCCTGAATGTCCTCAGTAGCCAACAGTGAAATCCTAAATGTCCTTAATACCCAACAGTGAAATCCCAAATGTCCTCTATATCCAACAGTGAAATTCCTTAATACCCAACAGTGAAATCCCAAAAGTCCTCAATATCCAACAGTGAAATCCTAAATGTCCTTAATTCCCTACAGTGAAAACCCGAATGTCCTCAGTATCCAACAGTGAAATCTCGAACGTCCTCGATATCCAACAGTGAAATCCTGAACATCCTCGATGTCCAGCAGTGAAATCTCTAATGTCCTCAATATCAAACGCTGAAATCCCAAATATCCTCAATATCCAACAGTGAAATCCCGAATGTCCTCGATATCCAACAGTGAAATTCTGAATGTCCTTATTATCAAACGGTGAAATGAAAAATATCCTCAATATCTAACAGTGAAATCTCGAATGTCCTCTATGTCGAACAACGAAACCCCGAATGTTCTCAATATCCAACTGTGGAATCCCGAATGTCCTCGATATCTAACAGTAAAATCCAGAACGTCCTCAATATCCAACCGTGAAACCCTGAATCGTCCTCGATACCCAACTGTGAAATCCCGAATGTCCACAGTATCCAGCAGTGAAATTCCGATTGTCCTCGATATCCAACAGTGAAATTAGGGAGTTGTCATTATAAAGACAGTTACTTGGCAGAGGACAGAGTTCAAGAACTGAATGATCAAGCACAAACCGTCTTCGCTACTTTGTCCGTCCACAAATTCCTGGGTCTTGTAAGTTATGAGGACGAGGCTAGTGTGTTGGCTAAGCACAAATTTCAGCTGTTAACCGTTCTCACTCGGCACTTGCTCAGATTATCTTTTTTCCCAAATTAAAACAAATAAAACCAAACTCTCACCTTAAAGAACTTCTTTGTCGTTGTTATGATTGGGACTCTGAGGTTCATTAGCTATGACACATCAACTGTTCCTATTACTGTTTATAACAATAAACATTTTTTCAATCATTATCACTAAACCTGCTGACAAACTGTTGCTCTTATATAACTACTACTACTACTACTACTACTACTACTACTACTACTATTCATTAATACATCTACTTAAATGTAATAAAGAACGTATTTAAGTTTCATTCACGCGAAAAAAAAATTAAGAACACACTGCACATACGGAGTAATCCCAAAATTCAATTAGTAGGGCAAATGTCAACACCTCATTTTCAGCAATCACCGCTTTCATTCATTTTCCAGCAATTCACACTTGGTATCCAAAGCTGCCTCTGCCAATAAAGTGGACCAATTGACCTCGGAGTCAAAAGTCATGACCTTTTGGAAAAGGTCAGCGACACCATGTCACAACAGACGGTGTTGGGTATTTCGTATCAGAGCTGGCTGGGATAATATTAATCACTGCTCCGGCTTACAGACAACTGAAGTGTTTAATTAAATTCATACATACATACATACATTCATATACAGACACACATATCACAATATAAGTGTGTATGTATGTATGTATGTATGTATATATATACATTATATATATATAGTATATATATACACTATATATATATATATATATATATATATATATATATATATATATATATATATATATATATATATATATATATATATATATATATATATATACGCAGATAGAGAGAGAGAGAGAGAGAGAGAGAGAGAATATCAAACATCCTTTGGGATATGAAAGATACATTCCTTCTTTGCCAGTGAAGGAAATGAGAGACTCACGTCAGTCGGAAAGTAATTAGGATCCTTTCCCTACACGATAAATAATGGGTCCCATGATGACCCTTCCTTACAGCGGAAGTCGCGTTACCAATGTCTATTTTTTTTCGAACCTGAACATTTGAAAGGAGACATAAGGAAAGATGCTTGGAATGCTGACATGTAACTGAAATTCATTTAAATTAGATTGAAGGATAAGCCTGTATTTTAAACTCGAGATAGACCAACATGAAAGTGACGTTAACGTTCGCTCGCCCCTGAAGATGGCGACATGTATTTTGAATGCAACGACTCGCACTCCCCATTTCAGAATGTTATTTATGGATGAAGAATGATTCCGCGCGGGTGAAAGAACGTCTCACTCCTTGTAAATGAGCCAGAAGATTTAACAAGTTTGTCGGTGCATTCTCCGTCCTTCTGGGACCCCGTGGATAATGCTTCATCACATCCTTTTTCAGTCGCGTTCCTTGTAACCCATTAAAACTTTGTATCTCTTCGGGGAAAAGACCTGTCACGGGCATACAAGTTGAACGTCGGGAAATGGTTTGCCTCGTCACAAGGATAGGCAGGAGGACTAGGTTGCCAAAACCGTGAATTTACATTGAAATATTTTGGTATGTGAAGAACTGCGTCTCAGAATGCACTGTTTGTTTTAGACAGTTTAAGAATCAAACAGAAAAACGTAATGAGTGAAGCGTAGTAAATCAGCTGAAGACATTGATAAGATTCCAGGTTATTCTATAGAAACAAAAATTCGAGATCTAAGCGTCTCTCCGACCATGAAGATGTTGATATATCAAAACAAATAATGAAATATTCAGCCCAAATAGTTCGCAATAGCTACACAATCCGAATATCAGCTAAGTTGTGTCAATCACGCAGCTTGATCCAGTAGAGAACACAATATCCAATTTTTTCACAGATGAATTAATAGAAAAAATTATTATTAAGCCAACACACAGAGAATAGGACCATTTCTTATGAAATTCGGTGAACTTGCGTATACGCTGGGACACAAATGCAGTAACCAAAGTGAGCAAATAAATTTACGATATCAAATATCGTAACTGTCAGAACCTCATCAAATGATTAGACAAAGAAGATGATGAAGTAGAAGAAGGCGGAAGGGAGGAATTACCAAGAATAATAAGCAATTTCGTTAAAATCTCCAGTGTCTCATCGCCAGTGCATCATGTTGTAAAAACGTCATGGATGCTTAAAAGAGTTTATGGGGTGGCTTCAAGAGACAAGGAGAGACCAGGAATAAATTATAAACTGCAGCGCTCTATGGTGTAAGCATTTAAATACACTCTAATATGAAATTTTAAAGTGAATAACTTGCATATAAAATTATATTTAAAAATCATCTTATGTCAAGTTCCCTAATACTGAACTATTATTATTAGTTACTCTCTCTCTCTCTCTCTCTCTCTCTCTCTCTCTCTCTCTCTCTCTCTCTCTCTCTCTCTCTCTCTAATAGGCATAATTTCCTCTCAATAAAAAAGTGAACAACTTCCGCATGAAATTATATTAAAAAATCATCTTGTTACATCAGTATCCTAAACTTACTGTAATATAAATATAATTATTTTTATACTCTCTCTCTCTCTCTCTCTGTCTCTCTCTCTCTCTTTAATATCCATAATTTCCTCTCGCAATGAAACAGTGAACAACTTACGTATGCAATTATTATTTTTAAAAATAATTATGTCACCATTCTAACCATACTGTAATATAATTTTTTATATTTGTTTTCTTTCTGTCTGTCTGTCTGTCTAATATCCACAATTTCCCCTCTCATTAAAAAAGCGAGAAACTTTTGTATGAAATTATATTTAAAAATCCTCTTATGTCAGTAGTCTAACCTTGCTGTAATATCACTATCTTTCTATATTTGTTTCTGTCTGTCAGTCTTGTGATGTCTGCATCTATAATTCAATAAAAAAAGTGAACTAAACCATTTAAAACTCATCTTGTGATGTCTAATATAAATGTTTTTATATTTGTTTCTCTCTCTCTCTCTCTCTCTCTCTCTCTCTCTCTCTCTCTCTCTCTCTCTCTCTCTCTCTCTCTCTCTCTCTTTCCATAGTATCCATACTTTCGTATCCATCTCCCCATATAATCCCCATTCAAGACCACTCCTCCCAGCCGGTCCCGGGTAAGACCTCGTATCATAAATATATCACGAGGCAGGAGGGGGATGGTCAAAAGCTATACGCACATTAATGGGCTAAAACTAATTATAGGGTATTGTGTGCGCGTGGGTGTTAGAAAATGGGGCTCAAAGACAGATTTGTAGGGAATGCAACCTTTATCTTCGTAAGGATCACTCGTTTGTTTAAGTAATATCAATTTGAGAATTGCGGCTTGACTTTTGGCTGGCTGCTCCATCTATCTCTTTTTTTTTTTTTTTTTTTGTAGCAGGGTGATAATTTTCCCCAAGGGTTCAGTCGCGAAAAAAACGGTTAAATAAAAAGTTTAGTTTCTTTTGTCTGCACATTTTCACTAATAATGTAAACTACTTATTTAAATTATTGTTAAAATCCGATTATTAAACAATTGCTCATAGGAGGAAGGTTGCAGATTGATTTTAGTATTAAATATTATGTCAAGTTCAGTATAATTTATGGAATACAAACACTCTCTCTCTCTCTCTCTCACACACACACACACACACACACACACACACACACGCGCGCGCGCGATAGAGAGAGAGAGAGAGAGAGAGAGAGAGAGAGAGAGAGAGAGAGAGAGAGAGACACTCACACACTCTCTCTCTCTCTCTCTCGTGTGTGTGTGTGTGTGTGTGTGTGTTTGTATCCCATAAATGTCACACTCTACAAGTAACTCTCCCCTATATGATATAAAATATTAACCACACAAAATAGCTCAAAATTTCTATAAGGGTTTGTGTATGTGGTGTGTGTATATATATATATATATATATACATATATATATATATATATATATATATATATATATATATATATATATATATATATATATATATATATATATATATATATATATATTATTTCGGATGCTGGTTCGAATCCAGCTCAGTTCGTCAGAATTTCTTCACACACACACACATATATATATATATAACCCTTATAGAAGTATTGAGAGTTATTTTGTATGGTTACTATAGTATTATATCTTATAGAGGAGCATTGCTTATAGAGTGCGAGATTGTAACAGGTATCAGATGCCACTTCTGCACTGAACGCGAAAATGAATCATCATGGACTGTGTAGTTCGGTGACTATCTTGAAATCTGCTGCCGATTTTGGGAACTCGCTTCCTTCTTTTGTTTACCCGGGCTTCTATAACCATTTATCCTTCAAAAGACAATTCTCTCCCTCTTTCTTATTCAATTTTGGGCCGTAGGCCAGCTAGGGTCATTGGTTGGTATTTTCGTTGGCTTTAAAAAAAATAATAATAATAAATTTAAAAAACACACACACACGCACAAAAGACAGGAATTGGTGTGCTTTCGTAAAAGATCGCTTTCCATTTCATGTTCTTTTCTTTCTCGTCTCGTGTTGGAAGTTCCTATAAGCACTACATATTTGCTCCAGTCACATATATTTCCAGTGCGAAGTCCTAAAACTCCTTTATTTGTGCTGCAAGAGTCCTCGAGTCTTAAGTCTACTTCAGGGCTCATGTCAGTTTGTTTACTTCAATGATGCATGTGCAGGAAATTATCACCAAAGTCAATTAAAGATTGATAAATAGATAAAAGAGAAAAACATCATAGAATCAACCTTATTTCTTTATTAACTATGGCCACCAACGATGTCATGTAAATTAGCTAGACTTTGACTTTCTAGAAGTTTGCCATTAAGACAGTTAGTTGTAAAAAGGCTTAAACAAAATATCTAAATTGTCAGACGCCATAAGGGACAAACGGGTCAAATGCTGTAGAAAGTACATGGATATAGTAACAGAGAGAGAGAGAGAGAGAGAGAGAGAGAGAGAGAGAGAGAGAGAGAGAGAGAGAGAGACACACACACACACGGAATTATATCAGAGGAACAGCAACAATAAATATCTGGACGCGGCCATTATCGTGACGGCTTAGATGGTTCATTATCAGTGTAGAGAAAATGAGATCCGTATTAATTATTTGGGTCAATTGATCGTTCGGACTGAATGGCGACAAGGGCCGGGATGACGATGGCCCAGGAGGGAGGAAATGGATGAAGAGGCGAAATAATAAAGAGAATAATGGAGATTACAAGGGTGACGTCGAAGGGGGCGCGAGGGCAAACTGCCGAATTTGTAAGGTGAAGGAAGGGTGGAGGAAATCCGCGAAGTGTAAGAGAAGGAACACAAAGCGGTTACGGGATAAAAAGAGAAAAGAAATGAAACTGCAGGTAGGGCGAGATGTCTTGCTTGATCTTATTAATTTCTCTTCAAATTACGGAAGATTGCTCTAAATTCTGTTACAACATATTTCAAGTTCTCGACCAAAATGAAATCCCTAAAAATTAAAGGAAAATTTATTGAATGTATAAATAAGGCCCATTTCACATGTGCGTATGCGCAAATAAAAGTGTAAAATTGAAATGTAAATACACTGGCATAGTCAAATGCAAGAAGACAGAGAGAGAGAGAGAGAGAGAGAGAGAGAGAGAGAGAGAGAGAGAGAGAGAGAGAGAGAGAGAAACGATAATAACACCAATATAGCTCGTTGTTATTCAACATTCCGTTAAGTTTTAGGCCTATCCTTCTTCCTTTCGCCTGTAAAAAGACGGTTCGCAGTTGCTGGTAAAATACTGCTTCCCTCTCGACACCCGTCGCCAGTCAAAGGTGTAGTTAGCAATCTACATCTGCATTTAGCCTTCCCTTCTACAGCTCTAATTCCTAAAACTTGTAATTGTGAAGTCGAATTCTTTCACCACAAACTAATTGGTAACCTTTTTTATCAAATCGTCATCTCTACATATCTCGCCTTTCTTACTTCACATATTTTAAAAAAAATCATTTATATAAAGGTTCTATTTTATTTCGTTCGTTTTCATTATCCACACTTCCATATATATATGCATATGAGTCACAAGTAAGTTGTTACAGTTTTAATTACCTACAAATCAAACAAGATTAAAATGACAAGACATTATTAAACGTCAGTCACAAATATTTACTTTGATCCGCATTTTTAAGCACAATATCTGTTGGCAATATCATAACACTGTGCAAAGACAGAGCATAAAAATGGCAATATATCTTCAATATGGCAGTCAAATACTTTAATAATTTTACTGTTTTCTTTAAGAAACAGACCAATTATTTAACTATACGTGGCATAAATAAAGAAAAAATGGAAAATTACCATGAACTTTTTCGAATTACCATTCCCCCGTTGCCTTTATACAATTATTTAAAAGGTGCTGTCACAGACAGCTGCTCATTCTTACCCTTCTAGAATTACAGTGACCATTTTTCTACAACGCCTATACACGCAACAGATCCCCCTTATCTTCCTGCCTTATCGTCACACGCTTCTCTTCCTTGGTCGTAGCCATGAGATTAATAACAGCCCTTTGTTAAACTGTTTGGCAACTGACTTCATCATGGTGAGATTCGAAAAACAATCATCGATTTTCTTTTGAGCTTCAGTGCTCAATGGAATTAAAACAATACTAATTCGCATTACTAAGAGACACAAATATAATCGTATCTTATTTAATATGGATGACTTTCTACATTTAAATGAGGTCATGATAATAATAATCATAAAGCTTTTGGCACGATATTACACTTAAATGAATAATTCCATTGACAGTCATGCCAAAATCACGAAATTCAAACATTTTTATTTTCGCACCAAAATGAATAATTCCATCTATACTCATGCCAAAGTAAAAAATTGTGAAGAACACTTTTCAAGGTAAAAGCTTTTCACTCTTAAACAGTAAAAAAAAAGAAAAAAAAAAGAGATACACTGATTATATAGGATTCTAGTATATAGAGGAACTGTAGATGGAAGATGCAAGAGGTAAGAATGCCATAAGTCCCTATTAAAATACTTTTTTCAGTAATCACATTTGCCTCACCCCGGGAAAGTAATTCTTGCACAGTTGTAGGGAACCCTGCATGTATTTATGATTGGCAGATTTAATGTTTAAACGCATCTTTATATAAGTATAAATAAAAAGTAACAAATTATTTGTTTTAATATTCTGACTGCAGATGGAAAAAACAGCACCCAACTCAGGCCGAGAATTCACCCACTTCGCTGAACAGAGACAAATTACCTTTTGCCATCATCGTCTCCTAAAACTATAAACAAAGAATACCATTAAGAAACCCCAGGTGTCCTTTAGGGCGGGACGGAAAAATTAGCAGGTGAGTGGGCTGGGAGGGACAGTCCTAGCGATGGGTGCAATGATAAACATATCCTGTGGAAAGGACACCAGCCTTTGCCCTTCCTAATGATCATATTCGTAAATCAAACGGAACCGTATAGCTGCAAGATGCCTCAGCGACCCTTATTTCTACATCAATATAAAAGCCCTCTCGATTGTACAGTACATCCTACAATATTTTGTTATGAAAGACCCGAGAAACTTTCACTGCATTTTGACATTTTTACGTATTTTGGAGAGGGCGATTTTAAAATTGTTGGCTAGACGAGGTGGAAATCCTCATTAGCATATTCAGAGCAGAGTTCCGAGTGTCAGTTCTTTATAAAAACAGCTAAAAATAAGATCAGCCAACTGAACACATTATACTATATTCTATCCTCAAACCCTATAGAGGAACTTACATAATGTACTCAATAACAAAAGAGTCTCTCTCTCTCTCTCTCTCTCTCTCTCTCTCTCTCTCTCTCTCTCTCTCTCTCTCTCTCTCTCTGATATAGTGGAAATAATAACTGCTTCTGCTTAAAACACAAACGCAAGCGAAACAATGTAAAGTTCTAATAATACCGAACCTAGAAATTCTTATAATTCCGTTTTCTTTGGTGCTGACACCCGTATAGAATGCAATGAAAAAGACGGATTTAAATACATAGATTTTGACAAATATTACAGAACTCAAAAGTAGCAGAGACGAAGATAAGAAAACTGTGCACTCATTAGCTTGCAATTTCAGCTTCATATCTACAGAGACAATGAAGTCTGGCAATACCTCGCGCAGACATTTTGGGGCTTGGGGTACGTACAGTACTACAGGAACTCGACCAATTTCCTTTGTCGTATTTACAGACAAGACCGAGAGAGTGACCATTTGAAGGGCGAGAAGTGAGTCAAGATTTAACACAGAGCAAGGCTACCGGTGCTGTGGGAAGACTCTGGCTCTGATCTGTTATAAGAACTATCATAAGCACAAGGAGGATGAGATTAAACCTTAGACTACAAACATCTAGCGATTATTCTAAAGAAAAACCTTATGTCTTTGTATCTAATATTTTTTCAGTCTTCTAAACTTCAATTACTAACCCAGTCACAGTAGGCCTTAAACTCCTCGAACATTACCTCAACTTCATCCACGCACTGTAAATATTCAAGAGTGGCCTTCCTTTTCACGGTAAAATTTTTTTATAAATGGTGCTGATCATATCATGTCATAATCCTAACAAATTCCGCAATGTACCTATACAAAAACTTCCTTCGCCCCAGTTTGCAACAAATTTTTTTTATATACTTAGCCTGTACAGCTTTTTCCAACCTAAACTGTCCTGTGTATTCAGTTACCCCTCCGTATTCAGTTAATCTCTCTGACATATCTGTAGCTATATTGAAAAGCTAAAAAAAAACTCATGACATTATATTCTACTCTCCTACATCCAAAAATTTTCCAGCATCCTTTGCGTGCCTTCAGAACCGTTTTCTATTAAGAAGTGATTATATATCACCCTGATGAATTTCGCATTAGCCATAAACAATAGCTGATCGATGTATCCCAATCATGCGATTCACGCGCTGCCCATGTGAAGAGCATTTTATGAAACATCGACTGCGATAATTCCAGTTTCCAGTAGGGTATATTGTTGTGGGGTTAGAAGTCTTGAAGTTCAACTCTGTAAAGAGAGGAGAGTGCCCAGAACCCAAGTCTCTGGCGACAGGGATATGGGCTGCTCTAGGACCGTGCTAGCTTACATCTCACTTAATTTTAAATAATAAAAGGAAAATTAGATTTAAAAATTGGTTGTGGCGTTGGTGACGAGACGTCAATGAGGTGTGAGATGAAGAGGCGTTGTAGACGGCATAACTTGTGCCTACACCCTCGCAGTAACACTCGATGGAGCCATAACAGTAAATGCAGTTAAAATATTTATATAGTAGTAAAGAGTAACGAGGAATGTAAAGTCCTTAATGTGAATAAAATAATTACAAGAGGGTCGTTCTAATCCTTTCAATTCTAATAAAACTTATCTAATATCTCCTTTAGGGCAAAAATAGTTCACCGGTATCCCACTTTCCCTGACCATCAAGCTACCTCCGCAACCAAAACCTTCTAAAACTCATTTTGTATTAACTTTCAGCAGTTCATAAAAAAGCGCTTTCTAATGGCTTTCTTCACAGAATCTATATTGGTATATTTGCATTTTCATTTTCCTTTAGAAACCTAAACTTACCTTGGAGTTTTTATCCGGACTTCATGAATCCAGAAAGTACCCAATTCTTATTGAGGTTCCTCACACTCATGCTCTCAGCGAAACGGCCCATATTCCCATTTCATATTGAGCATTTTTATCGATGAATACCTGAAGTATACATTATCTAGCAAATCTACTCTTAAACTTACAAAAGGATAACTAACAACTGCCAAGTCTTATCATCCAAGTTTCCATTTTATTTCCTGTTCTTGAAAAACAATTTTTTTTTATAATCCTTATCGTTCCACCTCAATTTTATACCTAAATTCATCACTATTCGAGTTTTCAAAAACACTCTTACTTTTGGTGAAAGGTGAGAACATGGATAGGTATGTGTATGGATGATATACAAGAGTAAATTACCTTAGTCGCACTATGATCATTAATATTCAAAAGATAAACCCTTATTCATATGGAACAGACCTGCAGGGGCCACTGACTTGAAATCCAAGGAGAGCATAAGTTTTGTCAAATTCATATTGTATGGAAATCAGTCAAATCCGTTATTTTGTAAAATTTTTTGGTTATTTGTTTGTTTCCTTTGTGTATAATATATATATATATATATATATATATATATATATATATATATATATATATATATATATATATATATATATATATATATATATATATATATATATATATATATATATATATATATATATATATATATATATATATATATATATATATATATATATATATATATATATATATATATATATATATATATATATATATATATATATATATATATATATATATATATATATATATATATATATATATATATATATATATATATATATACATATAATACACATACATGCACACACACACACACACACACACACATATATATATATATATATATATATATATATATATATATATATACATATACATAAATATATGGTGAAATCATGGAAAAAGGCAAGAGATAATAGAAGATATTTTCACAAACAGAAAGTTACATTTGCACATCCAAATGTAAATTTCTAATTATAACAAGAGGAGCTTCGGCGCGCTTTCCAACCTATCTCTTTCAGGTAGCACAAGAGGCCTGTTGGAAAACATGCAAAAGTTCCTGTTGTAATTAGAAACATACATATGTACATACAACTATAGATCTCTTTACTATAAAGGATACTAATATAGCTTTTCTTAATTACCTTGAACGAAAATCTGATCACCAACCGGCGACGAACCATCAACTGATCCCTGTCACGTGATCTTTTACAGACCTGACAGGTTTCGGTTATAATGCATCCACATAATCACAACGTCAGTAGAACCGAAGAAGGAATGATCGCTTACCTGAAACAAGGAGATAAATAAATCCATTAGAACGTCTCCAAATCAGTTGTTTATTTAAGTCAGCAAGTGAAAATAAACAAATCTGAAGAAATAAGGGCCAAAATCTTTATATTAGTCTGACAATCGAAACCAACAGCATATATATGTGTGCGTGTGTGTGTGTGTGTGTGTGTACTGACTGACTGACCTTTAATCTAAGATAAACGCATGAAATGAGACTAAATATCTTAAAAATAAAATTAATGAAAATTATTGGTAATTAGCAAGTTTCAGCCGTAGCACAGAGCATAATCTCCTACCTAAATTAGATATGAAAATGAATATGTCAAAATGACTTTAGAAATGCCACAGCGATCGATATAGCGGAAGACCAGGTCGACAGCAGACGTGTCATATGTTTTACAGAAACCCTATTTAGTTAATTATTTTATATCTGTGAATGAAGAACTTTAGGTTGAAATTAAAAGTCTGTAGTTTAGGAATAGCTGTGGTGCTTGCAAACAATATATAGGTCTGGTATAGTGGGCAGAATTTGCAGAAGCCGGAGAATGAATCTGATAAAGTCCACAGTAAATATTCGCAAGAGTAAAGTTTCCAAATTAAATGGTTACTATGTCAATAAAGGAATGGACTGTATATAGGAATAAGGTTTATCAATGCATGGATTTGGGGATAATTGTTAGAGGATATGGAAGACTGACGAAGAGGAGGGAGATGATGGGATAAAAGGATTTTGAAAGCGTAAAAAAAAAAAAAGTTTTTAGTGGATTACACAAAAAGAATGAACAAGGGAAGAAAATTCCAGTATAAATATACTGCGTAAAAGTGAAACACGCATTGAGTAAAAACCCCAAAAAACGAAAATGAAATTTATTTAGCTTTCAAAGAGGCCACCTCCATTCCTATCTGTATTCTGGAGGCCAGGGGAAATGGTCCCTTCGAAAGCTGAAGAGCTTTTATTTTCGTGCTTTGTGGATTTTACTTAGTCTCTCGCATGCGGAAAATGCATATTTTACAGTGAAGCACGCAAGCTATATAAAGAGTAAATTACAAAAACTGAAAATTGATCAATTTATTGTAGAATATCATAAGGGATACTAAAACAGTCTTTCTTAATTACCTTGAAAAAACATCAGATCAGCATCCGGCGACGAACCTTCAGTTAATCTTCACTAACCCAACAGGTGTCATGTAAAATGGCCCCCACATAACAAGAGTGATTAAAGTGGCAGAAGAAATGTTCGCTTACCTGAAACGAGGAAATAATTAAATCTATTAGACCCCTTTAAAATTAGTTATTTATTCAATTCAACAAGTAACATTAAACAATTTCAAAGAAATAAAAACATCCATCTTTATATCCTAGTTTGACAGTCTAAGGCAACGTGATACAAGCGAAAATTTCCGACCTATTTCTAAATGTAACGAAAATTCTGGGCATTTATAAGTTTCATCCTAAAAATACCTTTCAATTGTACATAATAAAGTACTGAAAAATTAAAAGTTACCAAAGCTTCAACAGAATGTTGCTTGAAAAAAAGTCTTTCATACAGTGCAATGTTTTAAAAAATTATATTTCAAAAATTCCACGTGATAACCCAAGAGCGTCACTCTTAAAATTTACGGAACTTCACTGAATTTCAACTCAATTTACACATCAATCTACATTAAATTAGTCAGACTTTAAACATGCAGTTGCTAGCCTACCTAAACACTGTTTAGGCTGTTGAACATTAAAATCAATCATTTGAAAAACATTTAGGATGAATATGTTATATTTCGTTTTTTTTAGTAAGCAGTTTTCTTGGAGACATTCTGGGCAAAGGGAACTGGTAACAGTGCCTATGTAATCAGCGAGTCAGTGCTGACGAAGGCCTGGCATCAGTCTGGCTTCTCATGGAGACAAGGGGGCATCGTGCCCTGGGTGATGCGCTGGCTATGCCACCGGCAGTTGTCAAGTTCCGGTTGGAGCGTTCGTTCGTTCGCTTTCATGGGCGTGTCACAGATAATGTGAACAATTCAATTTGAGTACAGGTTAGACATTTCAGGATTGGATCACTTTGTGCTCAGATCCGCTTTCCTGGAAGATTCTGTGACTGCCTGTGAGGTGAGCTGAAACTTTATTTTCGAAAAAACCTGAATGGGTTTTATTATCTTTGTTTAACATATACTGATTCTTTGCACTGATTATCATGCTGAATGTCTTTTTCCCCATTTATTTTTATCTGCTGTCTCTTTGAATTTTATTGATTTTTTATTTTACCATATTTAATTTTTTGCATTTCCTTTCGGGCTGGTAACATTTATTTTTCTCTGTGCCTGTTTTTAAAAGTTGTGTGTTTCCCATTGTTTCCTAAGATGTATTGATTAGAGGTCAATATAAATGGAGGGGAATGTGACTTAAGATGACTGCGGTCGTGTTTGACTTATTTGACTCTTTTGTTGTAAAGACTTAACTGGTGGAAGTTGATAGCGCTATGTTATATTTTTTACTTGGTTAATTGGGTTAACAATTCTGGGATGTAAGATAATCCCATTTCATTCCTATTTTGATTCCAGTCTATTCACCATGTTAGACTACTGAATAAACTATATTTTTGTAGACATGTTTTGCTGTTCTTCCTTGGTTCATTTAGTGACTTGGATAACGAGAGAGAGAGAGAGAGAGAGAGAGAGAATCCCTTACCCAGTGAGCAGGCTAGCCATTGCTACCGTGGTATCTTTGAGATGTAAGTTGATTGTGACATTGATCTTATAACAGATGTGGAAGGAGGTTATGACCCTAGCTAACCTTGTACAATAGGGCATAATACATTCATAACATAGCACTCATTTTCCTACTATATGTTGCTAGCACTCATTTTCCTACTATATGTTGCTAGCACTCATTTTCCTACTATATGTTGCTAGCACTCATTTTCCTACTATATGTTGCTAGCACTCATTTTCCTACTATATGTTGCTAGCACTCATTTTCCTACTATATGTTGCTAGCACTCATTTTCCTACTATATGTTGCTAGCACTCATTTTCCTACTGTATGTTGCTAGCACTCATCTTCCTACTATATGTTGCTAGCACTCATTTTCCTACTATATGTTGCTAGCACTCATTTTCCTACTATATGTTGCTAGCACTCATTTCCATACTATAGCACTCATTTCCCTACTGTATGTTGCTAGCACTCATTTTCCTACTATATGTTGCTAGCACTCATTTTCCTACTATATGTTGCTAGCACTCATTTCCCTACTATATGTTGCTAGCACTCATTTCCCTACTCTATGTTGCTAGCACTCATCTTCCTACTATATGTTGCTAGCACTCATTTCCCTACTATATGTTGCTAGCACTCATTTTCCTACTATATGTTGCTAGCACTCATTTCCCTACTATATGTTGCTAGCACTCATTTCCCTACTGTATGTTGCTAGCACTCATTTTCCTACTATATGTTGCTAGCACTCATTTCCCTACTATATGTTGCTAGCACTCATTTTCCTACTATATGTTGCTAGCACTCATTTTCCTACTATATATTGCTAGATAGCTATCAATTTTATTTTTCCGATGAAAAGCACAGCAATGACTGACAACACAAATAATAATAATAATAATAATAATAATAATAATAATAATAATAATAATAATAATAATAATAACAACAATAATAATAATAACCTTCATTGAACAGTATGGCCATCTGGATGCCGTTTAGTTTGTATTGTTGTTTCTCAATATCTGGAATGAGTTTCTTTGTAGCAGCAGGTAAATCATACAGAAGCCATTATAGCTTCATTCGCCTTTCGAGTGTGGTAGAAAGCTCTAACGAAACGTCAAGGAATAAATGAACTTTGGACAGCTTTTGTATGATTTACCTGCTGCTACAAAGAAGCTCATTCGAGAGACTGAGAAACTACAATACAAACTCAACAGCATCCAGACGGCCTTACTGTCCAATGAAGTTTGCTTGAGAGAAGGTCTTCTTCCGAAATAATAATAATAATAATAATAATAATAATAATAATAATAATAATAATAATAATAATAATAATAATACTAATAATAATAATAATAATAATAATAATAATTAATATTTTGTTGCTGCTGGAAAAATGATTAACAAATAATTTCTAGGAGTGCTTTTTTTTACTCTCTTTTTTTTTTCTTAAGGAGACCACTTGTAAAAACGTTCCAGTTACTAATCACTAATGGCCCACAGGAATGAGACCGCAGTTATCTAAAGAACCAATCGTTAAATTTACATGAATCTCACAAAACCACAAGATTAGGTTTGCACCGTTAGGATAACATCAAACAGGAAGATATTATCCCTACCCGACAGTTTACTTAAATCAGTGAAATGTCTTAAAACACCGACACAAACAAGGACATTCACGTCCGAAGACCCCCCGATTTCAATTTACCACAACAGGTATTTGCCCACTCTCTCTCTCTCTCTCTCTCTCTCTCTCTCTCTCTCTCTCTCTCTCTCTCTCTCTCTCTCTCTCTCTATTTATACGTCTATACAAACACCACCATTTCCATACAGACAATAGAAGCGTCACCCGCACGCCTATAAACACGCACGCACGCAAATCTGCCCAAAAGGGATCATAGATGACCACAGAACCCGGGGACAGGCATTAGCATGACAAGGTAACTTGACCGCCTACCTGGATTTAACACCTGAGCCTTTGTTATCCTGATCTTGTTTTTCATTTGGGGGTGAACGCGAGGCTAAAGAGGGAAATAAAAGACACCAAGATGGGGAGCATCGACTGTAACACTGAATGGAAGTGAAGAGAAGAAGAGCCGGGAAAGAGATCCTTGGCGATCGCAGTGCATAGAAAAGGGCCCCTGGGATAAGCTCCTTAATACAGGCCAAAAATGGTCGTGGGCTGGGGGATAATAGATGGGTGGATGGGACAGAGATTGCTTATGCCCAGTTTATGATTTCTTTTGTTTCTTAAGCTTCCCTGCTAAACTGTTCTGCTCTCCGGACCAGCTTATAGATCTCTCGACGAATATGGCTTCCCATTGTGAGGTATTATTATTATTATTATTATTATTATTATTATTATTATTATTCAGTAATTAACAATATAAAGTTGTTGCTAGAAACAGTGTTCCTTTGATATTTTAAGTACCATTATTTTCATATATAAATTTTAATGCTACTCTTCTTTGCCCATTACAATTTTCCTTAAAAAACAATTATTATTTGTACATGAAAAAATGATTGTTAAGTAATCTTGAAGGCTTACATTAGCACTAATAATACTTTAGTAACAGGGTCATTTTGGAGTTTCCAGCTTCATTATAGAAAAAATCAAACGATAAAAACACTGACGCAAAACCGACGATAAATCATTCAACAAAACACTGAAATACAATTCGATTCAGCTGATAGAACCCATAAAAAAAAAAGTCGAGTCCAAACTCCACATCTTTTGTTTCAGATCACAACTCACACTGGCAATTCCATTTCTGTGATGAGAGTTCGAACTGACGTACAATCGCGAGGGACTATAATCTGTCAGTGACGTCACTCAGGCGTCCCTCAGGGACTGGCGCTGGATCCCAAACATCATCATCATCATCGTCATCATGGTCATCAGGCACCCTTGAGAGGCCCCTCTAAGGGAGGGAAAAAATTGGAGACCTAATCTACAATGCTACAGTACTCTGCTCCCTGTTTGAATTGCTACTTACGCTGTCGCTGTTGTATTGGAGAATGATTATAGCTGCATATTTCGTAAGTGTTGCCACGGGGCTGCTATCAGTCGCTGTAAGTTATACTTATTCTGGTCGATGAAATGGATAATAATAATAATAATAATATTCACAATACTGTGACAAACTGTTGATGTAATAAAAAATATACAATTTTATAAATTAATTGTGTTAATGAGCAAAAAGATGAAACAAGGACTTTCGAATACCTGAACGATAGTCTTCCTCACTGTTTACGTTCAACACAGAGGAGGAACATCGTTCAGGTGTTCGTAAGCCCTTGTTTTATCTTTTGCATATTATTACGATTCATTTATATAATTGTGGATTTTATCACAAAATAATAATAATAATAATAATAATAATAATAATAATAATAATAATAATAATAATAATAATGACTCCCAGCAGCCAAAGGAGGCAACTAAACAAGACATGATCGAGGCAAGATGTATCGATCGCGAGCCACGAAATTTTCGGATGACAGTTTGCGTCACCTAATACGGATTTCTCCGACCTCTCTAGTTTTCCGAAAACGGCAGTTACAGGAACACGTAGCTCTCCTGCAAATCTGCAATTTCGGCCAAGGTTCGCGTGCAAAAGGAAATGGCGCAACGACGTTCAACGGGTCTATGTTATACTTTAATGACTGAAGGATAACAGGAAAGTTTGTCAAAAGTTATGAGGTCTGCGGTTGGGGGGTTGAAGTTCAAGGGGACGTGTCCAGCACATCATTGGGTATAGTTATTTCTTGAGTACACAGACGCACTGGACAAATCGATTTCCAGCAATAAGAAAATGACGTGCGCACTCCCACAAACCTCATCATTCCCGTGCGCGCACGAAATGATGGTGATGAGCCAGGCAACTGTCCTCCTCTCTGGTATATGAATTTACCGTGGTTAAATCAAGGTAAAAATTATTCGAGAACCACGACGTGAAAATTTTGACCTTTCAGTTGCAAAATTACTTTGATGTTCTATTTAAAATATAACGCAACAGACGGCGGGTAATGAGAGTAAGAGGAAAGAATATGATAAAAGAATATACAATAAATCATAAAAAAAAAAAAATACAGAGGAAAGGTGATCGAAGGGAAGCAGAGATGCAGGAAATGGAAGACGGATAACGGAGACGAAAGAAAACCAGCACAGATCCAAAAATATAAAACAAACAGCTATGAAAGTCTGAACGAAAGCAGGACTTAGCAGTTACTTAGCCTTGAAAGAGTATGGAGTAACCGAAGAAATAAAAGAAAGCACGAGTGGAAAATGCAAGAAAAAAGTTGTCCTTTTTCTGTTCAGCCAGTGTATTCAAGCCATAAATGGCTCCTTATACTCATGTTTTATATCAATTTGTACTTCTTTATAACAAGTCACTTTGCCATTATCTGCAATGAAAGCGCAACAAAGGCCGAAGGCGCTATCACTAAAAAAATACACATTACGGAGGCGAGGGTGGAGTACCTCATCCAGGCAAGATAAAAAACAAGCTGCTAAGAACTAAAGTGACGTCCACTTATCAAATGACATTCAAGGACATCACTGTATTTTGCTCCGGTTCTCCACACTTTAGCTGTAATTCTTTGCCCTTTTCTGCATTCCTATATTACTATAATTTCATTTCTATGTATGCAGAGGGCATGGCCTTTCATATTGGAAAACCTCATTATGTATGCAGAGGCAAGACCTTTCCCAGTGGAAAACCTTTCTCTCTGGCATTTCATCAACAACATTTTGCAATTCTATATAAAGTTCATCTTTTAATTCTTCACAGAGTTCATTTCTTTGTGCGCTTAGCACCCTATTAAACTCATATTGCGCCGTTTTGACTCAAATCTTGCCAACAGCAATCCACTGCTCAGTATCCTTCAATCAGTCAGTCCTTTTATATATATATATATATATATATATATATATATATATATATATATATATATATATATATATATATATATATATATATATATAGATAGATAGATAGATAGATAGATAGATAGATAGATAGATAGATAGATAGATAGATAGACTGATAGATATATGTATGCATATATACATATGTATAATATATGTAGTATTTATATATATATATATATATATATATATATATATATATATATATATATATATATATATATATATATATACAGTATATATATATAAACAGAAGTTGTTATGCAAGCACAATTATTAGCATATCTCAGGACAGGGTGACTGACTGTCTCCTTGTCACCCTGTCCTGATATATATATATATATATATATATATATATATATATATATATATATATATATATATATATATATATATATATATATATATATATATAATATACACCATTACACCATTTGCCTTTCCCTTAAATGTGAAAACTACAGAAGTAGTGAGCCATTCACTTCTTGGCAAGTCTTCTCAGATAAAGATGCTGGTCTTGCACCCATCTCCCTATGTCTTTGTCTCCATACAGTCAAGTGAAAACCTGGTACTTAATTCACTGCACAGACTAAGAGAGATAAGATTACATTTAAAGGCCCATGTTTAAATCATTTCAGCTCTCTCCTCTTTGAAACAGGGACATTTTGCTGGTGGGCATAATCCCAGTCACTGGACAAAGAGCGCCTAATTAATCATGAAAACTCAAACACTTACACACACATATGTGTGCGTTTATTTATTCATGTGAGTAACATTATTCATACCTTATGCTCAGCCCACGACACCCGTACTAAAATACCATTATTTTCCAAAATAATGACCCAAGCCACATGAGTACTGATGGTGGTAGTACCTCTTAGCTGAAGAGTAAAGCATGGAGTGATTTCTCTTGCTAAGGAAATAGTCTTGGTATGATCAAAATAAAAAAAAAACCGAATTTGTCTTCAGTTCCTGAAGTAATAAAATAAAAGAAAAAAAAATTTGTCATCCCTTAACAGTTGTACTACAGCCTGAAAGTCACTTCAAATGCTTGTAACAAGGATTTAGTAAAGGAGAAAAAGGAATTAAATTTTAATTAGAAAATGCTGTGCATTGACAGCAACGTTATGCAGTAAAAAGTCCTGGACCATTATAAGAACTGAAAAAAATGGGTGGGGATACTAAGCCACTGTGAAGAGGCAAGTGATTATTACCTATGTTCAGAAATAAGCAGGAACTGAAAAAATATGAAAGTTATTGGAGAGGCTATATCTGCTGACAAGGAAGCTTCTACCACATTACCAGCAGAACTGATAAAAATTAATGGTAGTGGAGGGATGGTACCATTTTAAACGAGGCTTCAACTTATTTCCAGAAATTTGTAAAACACGCACCAGGCTTTAAAGCAAGGAAGTGAAGATTAACTAGTGCTATGTGGCACTGCAGTTAGGCTTAATGTTGAAGCCTGGCGCTGTTAACCGCATGAAGTATCCTCCCGTTCGAAAAAAAAAACAAGAGCAAGAACTATCCTCTTGTCTTCTAGCAACATAATGCAAGAGCATGTTTCATGGCAATGTTATATACTGGGTGGTTTCACCAGTGTTTCATCCCCGAACTGAAAACGTACTCGGAGAAGGACCGACCCATAGATGATGTGTATGTAAACATATTCATCAATTTCGGAAATTTATAAAAAAAAAAAAGTGTTAAACTGCGACAGCATAACTTGAACAGTGTTTAAAACTCACTTGGTATCCACGAGCACATTTATAGTTTCCCTACAAAAATATTTCACTCTATGACTGGAAATAAATGATGATTATTGTAGAACTAAGAAAACAATCAGTCAAGAAAGTAATCGGTGAATTCTGAAGAAAAGAAAATAACTAGTATTTCGCCCTTGATGTAACTCTTTTACTGATCAAGTACTTAACCTCTTTCATTCTTAAATGCTTAAAAAACACTGTACACTCAACATTTGCATTCTGTATTCCAGTAAGCAATGGTCCTCCATTTGCATTCTGTATTCCAGTAAGCAATGGTCCTCCTTACCGGCTTGGTAGTTGTTATAAGGCATCCTCAGCGCAGGAGGTACCATCATCCTTAGGACAATGCAGCGTCCCTTCGGCCCCCAGCTGCAACCACTGCCTAGCCTTTTACTCTATCTCCATTTCCACTCCCTTTCTTCAGCATTACTATCCAACCTCTCTAACTATTATTTCTAAATAAAAATGGGGGTTTTCTCCCAGTGCTACCGTAAGAACCTTGTACTTCACTTATTTATTTCCTGGATTTCTTCATCTTGTTCCGACTATCCTTTCTTAGTTGTTTTAAGCGCTGGGTGGCAGAAAATGCCCTAGTGCTAGGATTGACAGGATGAAATTTATAGATCAATCAGTCATTAGAACAATAAATCTATGATCAGCATAGTACCTACAGCATAAATACAGTGAGCCTACCTCGTCGCAGAAAGAGATATTATTTAGAGAAGAGGCAACAGAGGGGTAATTATTAAACTATGAGCCTTCAATTTAATTCCGCTAGAATGGAGAAAGTACTTTTTAAAAGGCAATACTCTAAACAGCACAGATAAGGCCGATGTAAAGTTTCAGTAAGTAGGCCACTAAGGCGATAAAAGAACTTCTGATACAATAAAAATTGATGATTTCTTCTTTTAGAAGTAGATTTAGAAATCTGAACTATCTGAGCTCTCAGCTGAAATCTATGGTGACCAGGACACCTAAAACCAGACGGGATAATGGACCATGAAACTGGTAAAAAGGTGCATAATAGTAACTCACATTCAGAAATGCCAAGTGAAAAAAGATCTATTCGAGATCTGGATACAATCAGCAAACGATGGACTCGCATTATATAATGCATAAGTAGGAAGGGCTGAATCATCAGCAAGAGAATGAATAAGAAGGGAAACAGGCTGAAAAGGTGATAGATAAAGTGGATGTAAAGCGCAGATAAGAGATAAACGAAACTTTAAGGACCACCTCTTGAAATGCAGAAGGGTGCATATGTTATTCCATAAGCAAAATATTAACGTGAAGAGGTTAGGTGAAATGAAGATAGTGGTTTTGAAATACTAGAAAATTAAAGCCATGAGGAGGTCTGGCTAACTGCAATTAATGCCAGGCTTCTGAACGACAGTAAAAATTTTACCAAAGTCCTGCAAAGGTAACCAAACAGCAACACTGGGAAGACGGTCCCAAGTGTCTATTGCCTTGTGAAAACTATACTGGACTTCAGTCGAACAAGCGAGAACCGAGTGAATTTTTCGAAACTTTAGCAGTACTAAAAGCTGAATAAATCGGACACTAATCTGAAGGATCAGAATGGTACCCTATCTGTCTAATAAGGGTTGGCTGGGTACTGAATCAGTTAATATATCTATGAGAAGAAGAGACTCCATATCACAGGAGCCAGTTTGTCCATGCATTGCTGAAAGTAGCTTGAAATACAGTTTGGTTCGGATCCCTTGATCAGCGATGTATATATACAGAAGAGGCAAATGATTAGAGAGAAACAGAGCAGGAACGCCAGGAGCCTAGTACTCCTGAAAGGAGAACTAGGTGAGATACGATAAATGAGGAGGTGACACTTTTCACAAAACACCACATAAATTTCATCATGATGGAAGATAGAATGAAAGATGGACCTACACTTACTAAGAACTTGCTTATAACTATTCATAATTTTTTTTCCTTAGGAGACATAGCAAGTAAATTTGTGCAGTGATTTCAGCAGATTTATAGTGAGCAAGAGTTGTAGGAGAAGAATAGGCCATTTATGTTCAATATGTTGCTGCCTCGACTGGGTGGACGGATGTACAACTACAGAAATCAAACCAAAGGTTAGAAGCAGCTAGAGCGTTTAGTGAAAATGAGTCACATGCTTTTAAAACCTACATAATTATCTCATCCATGAGTCCTGGGTTACAGGCACTAAATCAGTAATATGCCGGACTAGGGTAAAAGAAAAATCAAAGACTCGCATTTAACCCTGGAAATTCTCTATAGTAGGCTTCCATTCCCGGCCTGGCGCTGTATGGAAGGAGTTGGTGAAGAAGTCACAGAAATTACAAGAGTACTGTGGTTACAAGACACATGATGGGAAGACCTTTAGAAGAGTTAATTTTAATGAAGAGAAGTAAAGAAAAGGTCAAGGTATGAAAAAAAGCATGGTCGTGAGGATCATGAAGATGTGGTGGATCTGAGATAACTTATTACATCAAGGTTTCACCAAAAAAAAAAAAAAAAAAAAATGTAAGGGAACACCTTTGAGTACTTGAGCCATCATCATAGAGGGCTTCAGAATTATAACGAAAAGACAGCAAAGCCGAGGCAAAATGCGAATTAACTGAAGAAAGACAAAATCCACACAATTTGATGACCAACAGTACATTTGGTATGAAGATAGGGTGAAGAAAACAGTAACATAAAAGAAAGAAGACAACTTAAAAGATTAAAAAGTGTAATTATTATTTTGAAAACTCAGGCGTTAAGTCACCGGGGGAGCTCAAACTTAGACCAGCATGAATTTCTACGGTAAATGTGATGGATATTCAACGCCTTG
>NC_089744.1:55379098-55384098 GCF_040412425.1 Macrobrachium rosenbergii
AATAGAAGGGATTCAGAATCGACGGAATATTTACGAGACCTCGACGGCGGCAAGAGTTAAGATGCAATGCTCGGAAATTTTCCCTCTTTCCTGACCCACTGCAAGATTTCTTCACGTCTGAAATTTTTCGTTTTTGTTTTATGATACAAACGAATTTTTTATCGGCATCTTACCTAAGGACCAGTCCACTATTTGAAATCTTGAGGCATAAGATGAGGTTTCTTATTACGAGGGGCTGCATGGCAGAAATAAAAAGAAATTGACAATAAACAATTTCATTATAGATGGTACGTCAACTTTGAGTAGAACCAATTAGATACCACTTAGCAACAGTTAACCATATCTTTGAATTGAGGAACAAAGATAAACAAAAACTTATTTCAAAGTTATCATGTATCTGTGTTGCTCATATTGGAAAACTGCCAGCGTATTTTACCTACATACACCAATCAAAAATCACTTTACCTACATACACCAATCAAAACTCATTTTACCTAAATACACCAATCAAAAATAATTTTAACTACATACACCAATCAAAAATCATTTTACCTACATACAAGAATCAAAAATCGTTTTACCTAAATACACCAATCAAAAATCATTTTAACGACATACACCTATCAAAAATCATTTTACCTACATACAAGAATCAAAAATAATTTTACCTAAATACACCAATCAAAATTCATTTTACCTACATACACCAATCAAAAATCATTTTACCTAAATACACCAATTAAAAACCATTTTACCTACATACACCAGTCAAAATTCATTTTACCTAAATGCACCAATCAAAATTCATTTTACCTATACACACCAATCAAAAATCATTTTACCTCAATACACCAAACAAAAATCACTTACCTACGTACACCTATCAAAAATCATTGTACGTTATTTACGAATGAAAGTCTGCCTTTTCCCAAAGCCGTGTCCCAGTCAACGCGAGGTAACTTATGCCCACAAGAGGGGACTTGTAGTCACTTCCTCCGCGCAAGGCATTCCATTACCTTTTTTATCGCAGAAGGGGATCACGGATCGTTTATTGGGTAGATCTCCCCGGATCCGATCGTCTATAAGTTACGAGAAGGAGGATTTCGGTGGGAGAAAAAGAGATAACGTCCGTGATGGCGCTCTGTCGTGACTGAAATTCATCAGCAACGGCTGTTCCCTTGAATATACAAGAGAGAGAGAGAGAGAGAGAGAGAGAGAGAGAGAGAGAGAGAGAGAGAGAGAGAGAGAGAGAGAGAATTATTAAAAAATGCACATCAGTAAGTTTTGTAATAGACGACAAATATTTTGGTAAATGTGAGGGAAATGCTTTGAGCACAAACTATATATATATATATATATATATATATATATATATATATATATATATATATATATATATATATATATATATATATATATATATATATATATATATATATATGTATATATAAAATATATATATATTATATAATATAAATATATATATATATATATATATATATATATATATATATATACACATATATAATATAAACATATGAGTGCGTATATGCGTATAACTTGCAAGAATGATCGACTTTGTCTAGTAAAAACGGGAGCACAGAGAGAGAGAGAGAGAGAGAGAGAGAGAGAGAGAGAGAGAGAGAGAGAGAGAGAGAAGGCTGTCACATCTCAGCACCCTCCACCTTGCCTCATTACTCAAACGGGAAAGAGAGAGAGAGAGATGTCTCTTCACCAGTGCCAATATAAATATTCCCTGGGCTAAAATGCTTCAATTTTTCACTCGAGATCATCTCTCGGCGGAAAATGACTCCCCCGGGAGCTCATTAGCGGCGTCCTTAGCCACATTTACATTTCGAAATCATTTATTTTTCCATTCTCTGTTTATCGGAGTAAGTGCTCACCTTCATCTCTTTCGATAACACCGGTCTCAAGCGCTTAATTTCCCCTGAGGTACGGCGCTTATGAATGGCATTAAGCCTCTCTCTCTCTCTCTCTCTCTCTCTCTCTCTCTCTCTCTCTCTCTCTCTCTCTCTCTCTCTCTCTCTCTCTCTCTCTCTCTTCTAATAGCATCCTTTACGTTAAGGGCTTTTTTTTCTTTGCATTTTTGGGTGTCATCAACTTTTCAGTTATCTTGAACAGTTGATCTTTGAACAGCATAAATTCACTCTCTGGCTTTTTGTCACACACAAATACAAACACACACGGAAATACAAATGAAAGCACACACAAAATAATACTCACAAAAAATAGAAATACACGCACACACACACATACGCACTCACGAAAAAGACATGGGTGATGAAACATTAGCTGCTTACACCAAAACAAATACAATTAAGACCCAAAAATACAAAATACACAAACACACACACGAAAAGAACAGAGGTGATAAAACATGAGCTACTTTCACAATTACAAATACAATACACACAAAAACACAAATACACACACACACATGCATACACATCCACGAAAAGAACAGAGGTGATAAAACATGGAGCCACTTCGCAAATACAAATACAAATACACACACACGCACACACTCACGAAAAGAACAGAAGTCTTCTTCTTCTTTTGACCTTATTAGTCCTACCGTATAGCAGTGTCGGCTGCTTGAGTCAACTTTCTCCATCTATTTTTATTCCTAGCATCTTCTTCCCCCAGTCCCACCTCACCCATATCCCTCCTCACCACATCCATCCATCTGATCCGTTGACGCCCCACACTCCTCCTCGCTATCACTGACATGTTCTTAGCTCTCTTGATTGGTTCCACCTCCTCTCTTCTTATTACATGGCCATTGTATCTCAAACAAACTTCCCTAGCCTTCTCCTTTACATTGCATATACCACACATTCTTCTTATATCTTGACTCTCCCTCCTTTCCAGTAGTGACATTCCAGCAATCCATCTCACCATCCTCATCTCGGTTCTTTCCAACAGTCCCTCCTCTTTCCTCTTAAGTGCCCAGGTTTCTGCCTCATACAATGGTAGGGCCTGATAACCGTCTTATAAATCTTCATTTTCTCCATGCTTCTTTCACTCTCTGTCTCACTGCTTTCTCAGTACCTCCCTCTTCTGTTATTATTGATCCTGAATAGTTAAGCTCGTTGTTCTGCTTTAGCACTGTACCATCTTCCACTTGAATGTTTACTTCTTCATGTCCTTCTCTACTACTAGTCATTAGCGCTGTCTTTCCAATGTTCACTTCAAATCCTTTCCTTTCTAGGGCCCCTCTCCATGCTAAAAACCTTTCTTGCAGTTCTTCTGCTGTGTCTGCTATAATGACTAAATCGTCAGCAAACAACAGATCCCACCGTTCATCGTTGTTCCTTAATTCTGATGTCAGTGTGTCTATAACAACGAGGAACAAGAATGGACTCAAGAGCTGATCCCTGCTGGAGGCCCACCTCCACAGGGAATGTCTCAGTCTACCCATATTTTGTTTGTACAGTAGTTCTTGGACCTTCATACACCATCTTCACTAACCTTACCAACTTCTCTGGTACTCCTCTCTTTCTCAAGTATCAACAGACTACTCTTCTTGGTACCCTGTCATACGCCTTTTCAAGATCCACACAACACAAGTAAACTTTCCTGTTTCCTCCTAGATACTTCTCTTGGACTTGTCTTACTATAAAAACAGCATCCACGTGCTCTTTCTTTTCATAAACCCAAACTGCTGCTCGTGTATATCTATCAGCTCTCTCAACCTTCCTTCTACCATTCTTTCTAGTATCTTGAATACATGCTCCAAAAGCTTTATTCCTCCGTAGTTCCCGCAGTTTAACACGTCTCCTTTTTGTTTATACATTTTAATCATCCAACTATTGCTCCAGTCCCTTGGCATTTCCTCTACATCCCAGATCTTTTCCAATAGTGTGTGCTCCTACTCCTTGCCTAGATTTCCCAATGCTTTAATCATTTCTATTGTTACCTCTGAATTCCTCCTTCTCCTCTTCACTGCACCCTTGTTGAGGGGCGTATGCCGAGATGATATGTCATACACTCTTATCTTTCACTAACTTTAAGCCCATGAGCCTGTCACTGATACGCTGGACCTTTGTGACATTCTCCTGAAAATCTGAATGGAGACTAATTCCTACACCATTTCTCCTTGTATCTTCCCCTGCGTAATAAACTTTATATCATTCTCCAAGCTTTCTTGCACTTTTCCCTCTCCATTTAGTTTCTTGTATAAACACAATCATAATTTTTCTTCTCTGCATGACATCTACCAACTCTCTTCCCTTTCCTGTGAGGCTACCAACATTCCAATTTCCAATTCTCAGCTTTCCCTTCTTTTTCCAATCCTTTCTCCTCACTAACTTCTTTAGCCGCAGTCGTGACTTCTGCGGTACCCTTTGCATATTTCTCACTGCTGTCAGGGGATACTGCAGAACTTACGGGGTACGCCCTAGCCCTATTGCATTCCATCATCGACTCGAGATTCATTATTTAGTTTTTGCCACTATTTTCATACTCGGTTGGCTAGACCAGGCAGCAACTCTCCCCATTTATCCGGGCTTGAGACCGGCAGCAAGTTGGACTGGCTTGTCCCCCCACTGGCTGGGTTACGAAAAGAACAGAGGTGATAAGATATAACTCTGTTCATACCTGCATCGTCTTAACAAGTAAACATGAAAATAAGATTAAAGGAGTGAATAAAAAAATCAGAAGTAAAAAAAAGAACATAGAATTACATTTTGCCGACTTCCCCATTACAATTAAAGATCCCATTAGGTCGAGGAGGATATTCTTCACATCTCCCACGAAATCACTCTGAGATAATATACTGTATGTAGAAAAACCATCGCTATTTCATAACACACCCTCCACGTTTTCCTTGATTAGATTTTCCGGAGAATTGTATCAGTACCACTTGCTTGCTAAAAACTTGAATAACAATAAATTGATAACGATAATGATAACATTAACAATAATAACTATTTTTAAGATTACAAAATAAATGATAATACTCCTAGCATATACTAACA
>NC_089744.1:55386598-55434098 GCF_040412425.1 Macrobrachium rosenbergii
TTTACTCCTGTCTGTAAGGGAAACAGAAGATGATATTCTCCACATATAAGGGGAATAATCAAAACAATGAATTATGAGTCCTTATGAGAATTTTGGTGATTAAAACAAATAAATCAATTTACGATTTCACAAGTCCAGTTACTAGTTTTCAGAAGTAGATTTCGCTCTTTGAATTATGAGGTCGCTCCAAGCCATACTAAGCACCTGGAAAAATATTTCAGATACTTACAGAATAATATATTTTATTTAATTTACACCACGTAGCATAAAATTACAGACATACATTATAGGTATATATACTTGTATATATATATAATGTATGTATACATTATATATATATATATATATATATATTATATATATATATATATATATATATATATATATATATATATATTATAATAAATAAACTAAAACTCTACAATAAGACGTATTCTCTAACAAAGAAACAAAACTAAGTTCCTGTGGCATACAGACTTTAACCGCTGAATCCAAGATGAGCGCCCTGTGCAGAAATTTCAAAATTGGTCGTTTCATCCACCTACACTGGAGGCTCGTCTACGGAGCATTGATCCCCGTGCTATACACTGAACAATTTCGCTTTCTTATATGCAGGTTCTCGCTTCTTGGATATTAGGGCTCTTCTATTCCAGTGCCTCTTTCGTTCCATTTATCCACCATCTTCTATCTCCTCCTTTTCTCAAAGGACCCGAGCTTTTTACTTCTTCCCTTTCTCTTTAATATCTTTTGCATACACCCTACCATCTTATTCGCCTCATTTGCTCAGTGCTTCACTTATTCCATCATCCTACCATTAAGGGTTACCTTTGCCCCTAAATACCAAGACGATTCACTCATTTTTATTCTTACACCATCCATGAAACCATCTTCATGACTTCCATTTACCCTCGTATTCTCATTTGTGCTCACATTCGCGTTCAACTTTCTCCTTTTACAAATACCTTCAAAACTTGGTCACTAGTTTCTGCAGCTTCTCTTTAACATACCCAATCATCGTTATAGTCTACAAATATCAGCCATTCTACACATCATTCAAGACCCTTTTTTTTTATCTCACAATTTCCCCAACCTTGAGCCTATATCTCATGGCCTTTCTCTAACTTCTCCCATCACCCTCTCCATACGATGTTAACAACTAAGGAAACAATACAACCATTTCTTAGACAAACTTGTGCACCAAACCTGACCCCAACATCCCAACCCACTTTCTAAAGACACTAACACACTTCGTTGTCGTCATAAACATTTTAATAATTCTCAACGATGCCTTTTCAACACTGTATGTCCTCTGCAGCTTCCACAGAGAATCTCTGTCATTATGTCAAAAGCTTTATCTCAGTCCACGTATACCACATACAGCATTTTCCCCTTTACCACTCGACTATTCAGGTAACTATTCAGGTAACTAGTTCATAACAAACAATGCAATTTTCCTCTCAGCACTTTGACTTTAAAAGGGGCACTCACAATACACGAAAATCCCATCATTCGAACCTTTTAGCAAAATTAAATCAAGCACTGGAAATTTATTTTACGAATTATTCTAAATACACATTGTTATTTCATGTGCTCAGAAACTAAACCAACGATTTAATTCAAAACTTTATTTAGCAGGAACACAAGAGTTTTTTTCTCTCTCTCTCTCTCTCTCTCTCTCTCTCTCTCTCTCTCTCTTCTCTCTCTCTCTCTCTCTCTCTCGCTCTCTCTTTCTCTCTCTCTCTCTCTCTCTCTCTGTCCCCGGATCCAACCTTCAAGTCCTTGGAAAAAGTGACGTTATATCGAAAGTAAAGAATCTTCATTATAGAATGCTGAAGATATCTTGAACAGTAGCCAGCTAACACAAAACATCATTTTTGGAAGACGAACAGATGAGAGAGAGAGAGAGAGAGAGAGAGAGAGAGAGAGAGAGAGAGAGAGAGAGAGAGAGAGAGAGAGAGAATCGGCACAAAGCCCAACCGATCACCAAGCACCGTAATATATTCTTTTCTCCAAACTCCAAATACTTGCAGATACGCATGGAGACGCTACTAGCAAGCAAATCGCAAACTGAATGCGTAAAAAGATTTAACGGAAAATATACTGATTCCAGCGGCCCGAAATTAACCAACAATAGCACATCATCAACAACGACAATATAAACAATAATGGGCGTAGTTACAGTATGTTCAACACGGCTTGGGTTGTTCTTATAGGGAAGAAATCTACGAAAACAAGCTATGAAATATAAAATACTTGAAATCAGAGAGAGAGAGAGAGAGAGAGAGAGAGAGAGAGAGAGTCTGAAACCTAAAATAGAATCAGTGACAAACATGTTTACTGTCACCAAGAACATCTGGGAAACTTCGAACGATAACAAAAAAAGAAAAAATAAGATATTGAAGAAAAATACACTGGTAAAATTGTCAACACTAAAACTTTAGTTGTCCAAGACTTGACCCTCTATTTAAATTGAAAATAGGTCAAGGAGGAGGTTCAAAACTCTCACACTGAGCAGTTAAGACCTGACCTTTCGTCGGTATATGGAGGATTTTATTGGTTACGGGACCGACAAGTGCATTGTATGCAGTCCAGGATATATTTCTTCCTTTGACAGCATTTTTACTGTACGTTCGTCTGCGGAGACATTCAGGTTTCTTTGAAAGGGGCAGCTCGAGAGAGAGAGAGAGAGAGAGAGAGAGAGAGAGAGAGAGAGAGAGAGAGAGAGAGAGAATCATGATACAGAAATAGAGAGACCGAGAGAGCATCGTAACTAATATTAGCACGTAAAGTCAGCAACCATGAGAGATCTTATTAAGAAAAGCACAGACACCTTGCAAGACGGTAAATTGAAAAGGAACATATAGGGAAATAAAGAAATAAAAATACACGAACGTTCGAAGCACTCCATTACCAGCATTCAAAATCCCAACACGTTGGATATTCACCGCAGCGAAAGGAAATGCCCAATTCATCGTCCCTTTCTCGAAAAGAAAAGGAAATGGCCCAAGAAAGTTTTAATGAAGTGAGTTTTAATGAATTCGATTTGCAAAATCCCTTCCTCATCTAATTAAGGGGTCAAATAGATTAGTTCCAATTAAACAAGTCTTTAGCACTTCAACTGCGGCACTTTTATAATCGAGAGCTTAAGCCACTTCGTGATAATTAAAGTGCAGGATTATTTCGAGTTGTTGCTTTTATTTCCTTTTCTAAACATCTATTTAATTTGCCGACGTGAAGTTTATGGATTGCATTACCGCTATCGATGACAGAAAAAGCGTCATATATTTATTTACATTACTATTCAGACCGATTCATAATCTCCTCTTCGACTAAAACGACTAAACGGGCATTTGGCATTTTCCCATTTCCTCTCCACTCTTTTCTGATCGCAGTTCTCTCTCTCTCTCTCTCTCTCTCTCTCTCTCTCTCCTGAACTGATGTTACGGCCGACCATCCGTTTGTTAACCCTTCACCCATGTCTTGTTTTCTCCTTACCGGTGTATTTGTTTGTTTGACATCCTGGGTGCACTAAGTGTTTGTGCTACGTGTGCTTGTTTTCCCGATGCTCCTTGTTTATTTAAAAGAGCAAAGCACTCCGTGATGTGCTCTTTAATAATTAACTTATTTGGACAGAGATTTCTCTTCATCCTTTGACTTCTCTCCAAGTTCTCGCTACTCTTTAAGAGGTTTTTCTCTCCGGTTACCTCTCTCGGGTTAAAGAGGCGAGTTAAAAATATTCTCTTTCAGGCATTCGGACAAGTCGTGCAGAGTTCGGGATAAGTGGGTTTACAAGGTGCCCTGCTGACTTTCTCCGCCTACCTTTATTCCCTGTGACAAGATACCCTCGAGATAGACTTGATGCTCCGTAAGCCCCCGGTTCCCTCTTTGTTCTTTTTTAATCTTGCGGGATCATCATGGCGGATATCAATGCATGTCACCTGATAAACAGAGTAAACTGCTGCAGTTTAATGCAGTAACGTTGGTTAAGTTTGATAAACGGGGTTTAGATACGATCTTCTCCCGCTGAGGTCTATTGTGTGAGGTGTGAAAATTGCCTCCGGCTGTTCCAGTAGGTTACCTGTATACCTGCCTTCAGCCCAAATCTCATACGGCTGATTTTTGAAACTCTCTCGCCCTTTTTGTTATTTCCTCGTCTGTGGGCAACGTTCGTACATCACAAACGGCTCAAGGGAATTTCTTGAAAAACACTTACTTCAGTTGCCCAATTTATAAGATAAAACACGAAGAACCCAACAAACCAAGCGAGATCAGTTTGCTTCTACGTCTGGCAAAGCTCTATTGTTTACATTAGCGATTACCTGGCTATTTTTTTTTTTAACGTTGCGTGTTAATTCTTACTGGTCAGGACTGACAAGATGAGCTTTACGATCATACTCCATAAGCTCGAAACTTCCTCATAGGCAATTATGATATCTGGAGGAGTCCGGTCGGCTTTGGAACGGCTCACTGGTGAGTGGAATATAATCCGCTTTCCAATAGCTTCAAAACTCCGCTGTGCCGTATAATGATGTTTCCTCTGGCCTTTGTGATCGCAAGAAGGAATTGTTTCTCTATATATTTTTAGCAGCCATGCTCTGGATGTCCTTCCTGGTTGAGAGTAACCAGGAGAAAACAGAGCATCCTCTAAGCAACCAAATCGTTCAAAGAGCTCGCAGAGTTCGAGGCGTCCGCTTCATAAATATGAAGGGGCCCCAGTCCCATCGCAGACACGGGTGGGTCCTGAAGATTAAGTCAATTAAAAACAAGGAGATAATGACCCAGTCCTAATTACCCCATGTTGTTACCTAATTATCTTCCATAAATGCAATTAGGTGTCAATGGTTTTAACAAGTTATCTTTTGTAGCTATAATCAGTCGCATCACTAGAGCTACCTGGTAAGGTGGGCGAGGAGGTCTGTCTCTCGCTGGTGTTTTGGGGTTGGTTCGAAGGCTTGAAAGCCGGGCTTGGGATGGCTATACAGAGTCCCAGACACCTAACGACGAATGTACAAAGCGACTGAAATGTAATATCTAAATATTTTCAACGTTCATAGCTCTTACTGAAGTGGCTAAGTATATCAATGAACATGTGACTGGGAGGCATTATCCGCATGGTCATTTTGGTCATTTCTATATTTCTATCTCGTTAACTCGAAAAAAAGCTAACAATAGTGCATGTAGGAATAAGAACGTAATAAGAATGTTCTGCTAACAGCCCTTATACGTTACGAAATCAACAACTAAGGCACTTCTTTCTTTCTTTCATTTATGAAGTATTTGCAATGTAACTTGAACAACCACGTCCACGAAGCATACAAAAGTTTCTTTTACAAAAGTAAAGATAACACTAATTCACAACAGGACAAATAAGTCTCTAAACGTTAATTATGCTTCCAATGCCCCTCATCTTACGTTAATGTTTTTTTTTTTTTTTGTTTTTTTTTGTTTTTAGCTAAAAGCGTCTCAAACCTGTTTAGTACCGGAAATAACGGCCACAGCTCCATATAAGGCAAGTGCATTTTCACCTTACTCGGGGAAATGTACCGTGTCCCATAAACCCTCGCCACATTATAACTACCTTACATTATTGAGGAACTTCCCCTTAGCTATCTGCAATAATAGTTCTTCATTTACTAAGATTAGGTGGCTGTGTGTAAGTGTGAGATGTGTGTGAGTATGTGTTTGCATATTTACATAGCGAATAAATGATGTTGCAGTATACACTCGGGAAACGAACGGGTTACATTTAATGCAAGGATTTTGAATGTATGATGCTGTATGTTACAAAAGATTATAAATGCGTGGTATTTTTCACCTAAAGGAATATCATACTGAAGGCTAAAAATTCCAACGAACTTTTCTTTTTATTAATTAGCTAATAAAATTCAAAACAGGTCTAGCACTGGCGGATCCATGGAAAATAATGACAAAATAATGAAATTGAAGAGTTAGATAATAACATAAATGAAAATATAAAAATGGGAAAAAATTTAAAATCTATTATAGAAATAATAAAATTTTGAGAAGAACTATAATAATTATATATGTATATACAGTATACAAATATATATATGTATATGTGTATATATATACATGTATATATATAATATGAAAATTGGTGGGTCCCCATGAAATTTTTCTGGATCCGCTAGTGACCTCTAGCCTTACAGATGCACTGTAGTAATACATAACAGCATTCTGTTGGAAAATACATTAAATACAGTAATGTTTATTTTCTAGTAGTCTTACAAAAGGAGTGTTTTTTTTTTGGGGGGGGGGCTCGATTCAAACTGGTAAATTGTAGCAATTGATGGATTGATTCATTGACTATGAAATTTAGGTCTTGAAGAGCAAGCGCCGGAACCCATCAGGATTATTCAGCGCAGCAATGAAGTTGAAATATATAAATTAATGATGTAATTGATAGTGAAAAGGTGAATAACATACTGTACTAGTAAAATTCAGCGTTAAAATATGAACGTAAATTAAGAATTAGATAAAACCCCAAAAAATAATATCTAAAACTTTTATATTTAAAATATATACTTAATGAATGTATAAAATAAATATGACAAATCTTTAAGAAATATACTAAATTATATCTCATTAAAAAGGGCAGATTCTCTCAGATAACCCGTAAGTATGAGAACACTGGTGACCAAGAAATCTAAAGAAATTTTTAAACGTGATTTATAAATTGGTATAATGCCAGAAATCAATTGGAGTAAAGCGAACTCGAAAATTATAATACGCGTTACATCATTAACAATAAAGGTTAAGAGTAACAAGAGTTTCCTGTTAACGTTTTTACCTAAATGGCTTCTGCAAATAACAAATACGAGCAATGTTAAACTATCTCAAAGTTTCTAATATGCTATTCACCACTCACAGACATTTTCAAAGCATCTCTGACGTTATAAGACTCAAGCTTATTAAAGCAAGCTGACGCATTTACCACTGCTTTGTACAGAATTGTACTGGGAATGTTTGTAAGCTCGCCTTTATTCTAGGCGGGAAACGGGTACTTTTCTATTTCAAGCAAGCTTGAACTACTTTTAAGCTATGTAGTGTAGCCACGGAACTTTGGCAATTATCTTTAAGCAAACTGCAGATTAGTTCCAAGGGCAATTATCATTGTGCGCTCGAATGCCTGCCAGGTATGAGTTTCGTGCATATTATTTTTACATTTATTTATGAATATTCATCAGAATTTAAGAATTATTTAGGGACAACTGATTTATGCTCATTCATGTCAGATAAAAAAAAAATAAAAATTATGAAAAGATTCAAGACGAACTGAATGAGGCAGAGCAGTTCCAAACCGAGATCTAGAACAAAGACACATCCAAGTCCTTTGCTTTAGTGAAGGTTTAGTCCTAAATCAGATCGTTAACGCATGAGCAGGTAACCAGAGAAACACAGGAGGTGACCACCAACCAGCGTCTACGCCATTCATTTTTGTACTTATACTTGCAACCTCTCTGCAAAATGTACAGTAAACTGTACATTTCTCATGTGGTTTTTCCTTATACGCATCTTGGCATTATTCAGACAGTATTACTCGACCGAGCATGCATGACTCATGACATTTAATATGTCTATCAAGCACAGGGGCACTTTTAGCCCTCTAGGGCCCTGGACAGGGATAGGATGGTATTAGATTGGTTGGAGATTCTGAAGATGGTGGGCTGAGAGAAGAGATGAGTGACAGAGTCAAGACAGGTACCAGGATGTGTGCAGTTTGGGAGGAAGCGAAGTGTCTATGAAAACCAAGGTTGGAATGTATGAAGGGATTTTATTCAATCCATTCTCCTCTATGACAGTGAAGTGTGGACGCTGAAAACGAATAAAAGAAAGAAGGTGGAAGCTGAAGAGATGGATGATTTACTTAGTATTTGTGGTATAAGAAGAATTAAAATTATGAGACATGTGGAAACACATAGGAGCGGTAAAAGGGCTGGGGCACGCTTTGGGTAGTTCGGCCACGTGGAAAAATGGGTGATGGTAAATTGATGAAGGGGAGAGAAAGACCTAGAAATGGTTAGTCCAGGAGAAAAGATGGATCCGAGCATTTTGAAATGGTTCTGTCATATGGAGAGAATGGAGGATAATAGGCTACTGAAAAGGGTATACAGTTCGGATGGTCAATGAAAGCGAAAAGAAGTATCAGACTATTCCGAGATGGTCTTACCATGTGGAGAGAATGGAGGATGAAAAGTTACTGAAAAGAGTATACAGTTCGGATGAGCTAGGAGGAGGAGAGTAAGACCTAGGATGGGTCACGGTCAGATAGACGCAGTGGAAGAGGTACAGGAAAGGAGAGACCTCAACATCCAGGAAGAGAGAGTGTGCGTGCAAGACAGAAGAGAATGAGGAAGTGTGTGTGTGTGTGTGTGTGTGTGTGTGTGTGTGTGTGTGTGTGTGTGTGTGTGTGTGTGTGTAGGGTTTTTTGACACGCTACTGGTGTGTCTTCTGAGTAGTCGTTTGAAGTGGCTAGTGTTCTGAAGATACTCAGCATAAAGGGCTCATCCAAGATTCACCGGTCTAAGTAATAATGTGATAATGATCCGTCTTCACTTTTCTTGGGAGCCGCCCAATTTCAGGGGAAAATTTTGAATGTTTGAATATATATATATATATATATATATATATATATATATATATATATATATATATATATATATATGTATATGTGTGTGTGTGTGTGTGTGTGTATATATATATGTGTGTGTATATTATATGTACATACATATATTTATATATATAATATACACAGACACATATATATATACATACACATGTAAGTTGTGTAATATACACACAGAAAACCAGACATGCATACAATTTGTTACGTTACATGTTACACACACACACACACATAATAGTAATGTGAATGACCTCACTACAATGACGCTTTTAACTTGAGGATATTCGTCAAGAAAACTGGTTTTACTTCCAAGCAGCGTCTTCAGCTTTATGCATCGCTTACCTGACCCTATTTGACACCACTTTTCTGTTAATGTTGATAAATGTCTTTTCCCATTAATCTTTCATAAACTACAAGGGAAAAATTACATCTCACAGATATGTTTGCATGTAGGTTACATTAATAATTAAAATTGTAAGTTCCGTCTGTCTGTCTGTCTCTCTCCCTTCACTCATATATATATATATATATATATATATATATATATATATATATATATATATATATATATATATATATATATATGCATGCATGCAACACATGTACGATTACATTTTACTGCAGTCAACTATATTTCATGTCTTGGTGCTTCAAAATATAAGTATATACTTCTCAACATACAGCAACTGGTTACAGAGACAACCATTGACTCGCTCTCTCAAAAAATAAAGAAACAAAGCAACTGGAATAATGATAATTGTGATCTAGTTGGATTGTAGCAACTTCCAATTTGCATTCAAGAGCTGTTGATGCACAGTCTGAATAAAAACACAGTGTGAACAACTATCAACCCTTATCTGTAAATGTTCCGAGAGAGAGAGAGAGAGAGAGAGAGAGAGAGAGAGAGAGAGAGAGAGAGAGAGAGAGAGAGAATCCGTACATGACTGTCTTGTCAACCATTGAAATTCTTAAGCACACAAAACTGTTCTAACAGGATTTTAAGTTCTTCAAAACCCCAGTATTTTTGGTGGGACACGAGTTTCCGTGCATTTCTCTCTCTCTCTCTCTCTCTCTCTCTCTCTCTCTCTCTCTCTCTCTCTCTCTCTCTCTCAGTATAACCATAGGTGAAGCGTCCCAGCGAGACAGAGAGCAGAGCCATCTGGTGCCGGGTTTTGCCTACCCACACTGCACGACTTCAGAAGTCTAAGTGTAATCCTGCAATTTCTTTCTCTGTTTCATCAAGCATCTAAGAGTTTGATTAATACCCTCACTAGAAGGTACATGTGCCTCTCTCTCTCTCTCTCTCTCTCTCTCTCTCTCTCTCTCTCTCTCTCTCAACACGTTTAGAGTATCACTGATGTTCTACTTTTATTCATTCTTCAAGATGCAGCGTTTTCCTATGCTGATTTCATCAACTAGTCCTGTATATCTCATTTATCATTTCGATTCAGTTTATATTTGCCTGGTGGTCTAGGCCCGTCTTTATGATAAAGTGATATAGAACAAAAACACAAATATACACTACTTGGTGAGTTGATGAAAGAGAAGTCTATTCCCGGAATCTTGGAGAATGAAATCTATTGTTTGGTATAAATGAAATGATGCCTGTTTTATATTAATTATAAATCGTTAAGCTTCAGATCTTCCTCCCAATATATAATGAAAAGCTCCACGATGCCCTACAGGAAGATTTGTGTACTCATCAAGCTCAATATATGAAGAGGACTTTCATTTAGTTATTTCCATATTTTACAAGGTAAAACTGCCCATAATAATATCGATTAAAATACTAAATGTGAATTATGTCATACCTTTAAACGGTAACTTATTTTACAAGCACTATATATATACACATATACACAATATATATACATATATACACATATATTATATATATATACTGTATATGTATACGTACATATATGTCATTAACCTGGTGATCGACCCCACACAAACGTACGTATGAAAAGATTAGAAAGACCATAAAAAAAGGGAGTGAACTGGATGATGTATATAAAAACTGAGGTAAAGCCAAAAAGAAAAAAAAATCCCCTCAGAGAAGGCCTTTACAACAGAGGCGGATCATAATCTCTCGAAAGTGTTCGTCGAATTTCGTATTATTTCAAGTATTAAGTTACATTCAAGAGGCCCTATATAATTCCGCTTGATGATCAGCGTTTGTTTACATTTCGGTAATGTTTTGTATTTGATCAATGTTGATACTTAAACCTAGACGATGACTAAAGGTAAAGTAGGTTTCCTCTTGTCAAAGTGAACGATCCTTTTCGAAACGGGGCGAAATAGATCAAGGCTTAATTTCCCTTGGAGTTGATCGCCTACGAACAGTAGCGCTGTAGTTGACAGCAGCCTGCGTTCACCATATAATTGCGGTCACCTGTTGTGATTGGTGATTCATATGATTTGGTCCACGGCCTCATCGTATAATTTGGGAGGAAAATTTGAGTCTTACCGTCGTTTTTCATTCAGTACTTTTTTTTTTTTTTTTTTTTTGCTTATTTGGACCTTTTTTTTTATTTATCTCTACTATCCTTTACAACATTTTCTGAGATTTTTTTTCTTTAGCGTTCCAGATTCTGATGTTTTCTGCAGTAGTTTTCTGGTATATCTAGTTGTAATTTACATACACATACAAATAAAACTAGTCTTCAGACGTACGCATGTATGAATAGAGACATTTATGACAATACAAGGTCGTCAATTTGGGAAATCTTTAAAATCCGCTGGTTCAGACAAGACGCTTTTAATACCCGAGAAATACATGCAGACTAGTTATACGAACGTACATGCGCAAAATTAATATACAGGTACATGAAAATAACACACACACACACACACACACACACACATATATATATATATATATATATATATATATATATATATATATAATGTGTGTATATATACATATATGTGTGTGTGTGTGTACGTGTGTGTATATATATATATATATATATATATATATATATATATATATATACATATATAATTGCACGTATGTACTGTATAGAATGTGTATATGAATTCACTCGATTTATTTAAACAGAATAATGCCCTGAGGAAATGTAACCGCTGGTAACCATTCAACTCTGCATGGGCACTACCCAGATGCCTCTCGAACAATGGAACAATTTCTTAGACAAATGAGTTTCGTTTTCATGTTATCTTTAGTTCATTTGTTTCTTTACGCTCTCCCTAACACCGTGAGCATCTACCTGTTGACGTCGAATCACAATCATTTTTACCTTCATCGTTATGACTGCGACGATTTTAAACAGTAGAATAAAGACAACAATGACCATGCACTTTCTGATGAATTCACTTAGTACGATCCTTCCATCTGTCTTCTGCGAGCTTGGAAATCAGAACAGGAAGCAAACGCAGGAGTTTAAGAAACGCCACGAATAATAGTAATGGACATCATAGAAGCAAACCTAAAAACCTGCCACCTGAATAAAAACTCTTCAGAAAATGCCAGCACTAATAATAATTCTCAAAAGGTTTTTAATAATGAATGATACTGGATGATTTCCACATTATTCCTTAGTCCAAAAGAACACATCGGTAGGAGAAATATAATGATTTCCACCTCAAAAACATTCAGGATTATATCGATTTGTGGAAAAAAAAATTGTAACTGGTTAGGTGACATCCAACTAGGATCATGACCTCAGTGACCGCAGTGAACGTATGATACATTACTTAAAAAAAAAAGAACAAAAGAATACTTAAACAAAAACGATAATATAAACAGACATGCTAATATGTACAGTATACTGGGTATTCGCAGACACTTATTGTGATGGATGTTAGCTGCCCTTCTTACAATACAGCTGTCATGGGAAGAATCAGATTCGAGACTAATATATCTTATTCTAAGGCAGAAAATTGTACGGCAAATGTTTGTAGATCCACTGGGACAAATAATCTTTCGTACATTGGCATATGGAGAATTCCGGGAAGGGGGAAAAATAAAATGATCTACGACTTATAATGAAAAGGCGATATATAAAAGTGTGGGAATAAGCCGCAGATGGCAAGGTGTGAAATGAAAATGTTACAGAAAAAGCGTAAAAAATTGGATTCATGAACAAAACAAATTGTGGAGGTTTGGCTACACTGAGGGTGGCTGCAGATATTTTGAGGAAATAAAGAGGTGGGAGACAGGAAGGAGCTAGACTGATGTAGCAAAATGGTTAAAAATAAAGGTCATATTGTACATATTAAGCTTCACACACCCATGTTAATGGGGTGAAATCGTGAGCTTAATAGTCTATTTATTTTATCAGACCTTCACTCCATTCAATACTACAATATTGAACTCCCCACTTACCTTTTTGAGTTTTGAATGCTTTTATATGCGTCTGTGAGCATGGAAATTTTAACATTACTTAACAGATGTAGAGATATCAATACACCTCTCTCTCTCTCTCTCTCTCTCTCTCTCCTTTCCTTGCAAAATCTGAACTAGCTTTGATATTTTCCGCCAGATTCGTTCTCCATATTAAAATAATCAAAATAAGGAGCCTGGACACTATACTTCAAATCTCTAATTTTGAACTTACAAGCTTTTCGAGAATTAAAGTAAATAGCTAAATGGGCTTTAGCAAAAAAAAAAAAAAAACGTATACTTCGCTGTCTCAACTTCTCTCCAGGCTTACAAATGAGCTACTGTCCGCCAAGGGTAACTGTAACACCCTGAGGGAGATTCACCGATCCCCTACCAGCGCCACGGTCTTGTAAGCCACGCCCTTCAAGGTATACTTGCCTTCAGGCTCGAGGTTTAGCACAGTGCTCACGTGGTCTTACATTTGCTGCTCAGTGTCTTCGCTTCCACTATAAATCTACTTGCACTGGTAACAGGAATAAACCACAAAATCACGACAAAAAGAAAATTAAAAGTGGAAATATTATCATAAACAACAGTTTTCGTCGGGACGCATCTTCAAAGACGACTGACAAAAGAATATTAATTAATGAGACAATTAGCCGCTGCCTTGAGAACAGTATCCCCAGGGAATACGATAAAAGAATCAAAGGAATCAGTATGAAAAGGGGACCTAATTGAAGCAGTGTTTCATTGCCAGTAATCAAAGAAGTAGAGCAAGAATGAAAAGAAGAAAATTAATGTATTGTAGGACTAACACTATTCCTTAGGTTGGCTGGTACTACTGTTATTGATGTTATGAGGGACCTAGGTCTCAAAAAACAATGGGAGTGTTTTCCAACTTTTTTTTCTTTAAATAAAACGGTCTGTTGTAATTATACATATACCCCCTTTACCATGAGAAGCATTACATAAGTATTTATTAAAAGAATTTCAGTTTTATACGGAAAAACTTACCTACAGAAATATCATAAATAGTCAATAATTGTGCTACTATTATGGATTCCATCTATCTCAGAAAATTATTTGAGCTATAAAAAAAAGATTACTGCTAGTTCGGAGCTAAAACCAATTTACAAAAAAATTCTGAAGGTATTTCTTTTCCCCCGATTGCACCACAGAAATATTTTCTTCTACTTTAGAAACGCTTTATAAACTCCCATATTTGGGAAGGAGTGCTAAAATGTTCTCGTGTTTCTCTGGAAATGATCATTGAAGACTTGTCTCTATCTGAGAATCTCATCAGTGATGAGATTGCTTCTGCTTTCATGTCACTGCCAGATAAGCTTTTGCAGAACTGAAATACCATGCTGGTGTTCTTTAATTCATAATCTTCGGTTGCAATTCTCATTTAGATGACGGTTATAGTATTTAACCTAATGCCCGTTAAAGTTTAATATCCTACAACGTTCCCTTCCACGAATATACATGCACACGAACAGAACTCTCAAACCTTACTCTAGACAGTTAAGATTAAGTACCCAACGTCTTTAGTTTTTCTGAAAAGCAATTTTCTGCATGATAAATCTCAAACAAATAGCGCTCCACGCCCAAGAAATCCCTTTCTAACATCTTACAAATATCGCGTTGTTCAATATCATATGAAGAAATTTCTGGAAAAAGGTTGATTATCTGTAATGGCATGGACAACTCTTTCTATCTCGACCGCGAATAAGATTTTAACATGATCTTCACTTTGTCAAATGTTAAACCTAAATATTGATAGCAGCATGACAGTGAAATACTGATTAACATCATCTGCTGAATTTTAATACAGATTGTATAAATGGCAACATCCTGGAGGGTATTTTTCAAAGCAAAAGGTTACTGATGCATAAAGTATCAAGAACAAATTACATGCTTGATTATCTCGATAATCTTTCGCGTCTGTCTTGAAACACAATTTTGTAGGTATAATCAAGGCCATGTTGAGAGCCATTATCCAGGTTATTCTAGAAAAAGAGGAGATGTTTGTAACCATTACGCTTTGATTCTACAATACTAAAATATCAAAATCATCATCCAAGTAACATTTAATGTTATGAGTGGGCCAATTTCTGGATAATCGAATCGAGAACAATAAATCTGTTTTTATCTAACTAAAGTAAACAGATCATTTAAAAGTAACAGACTTTATGTCTTGCCTTTCCTGTCCATCTGTCTCGGGTCGCCTTACTTTAAAGAAAGTTATCCCTTCCCCCATTTCTAAGAGGAATTCCCAAGTCTGTTTTTGATATCAAACTATAAGGAGTGACCTATAAAATTATAATCAAATCTACAACCAGGTCAAATTGTGAGGCTGTATTAATGGCTCAGTGGAAAAATTAGCATATTCTTTGAGACAACAAGGCTGGAGTGCTGGTGTTCCCCATCTTACGTAGCAATCACTAATCATTAAACTCTTTCCTGAATACCTTTGGAAACTGGACGCAATTTTCATGCTATTGCCTTTGGCATATGTGATTTTTTTATGTCATCGAAAGCTCTCGCTAGTGATTCCTGCAACTATTACCAAAGCTGTTATTCTGAAGCTGAGGGCATTACGACCATTATCTATCACCTGTGTCATTTTTAAAGGTACCATTAAGGTAATTTTCCAAATTCGTATTAGTTAGTAGCCGATTCCTCGCAGCTGATTCCTCAGCAACTGCCATTATATGAAGACATAGTTGTAAGGTCTTATTGAGATGGATCAAAAGGACACTATTTGAATTCAGTAAGAGTTTTTTTCCTTAAAGTTTACAGATCCTTTCATGAAACTGCCCGAAAAGGTTAAGGAAATATTATGGTTGTGAATATCTATGTTCACTTTTAAAGGTAACTGCCAATTTATGACAAAAGAAACCTGAGGAGTGAAGTCACTCTAGATCTCAGCTTCTGTATCAAGTTTGACTCTGAAGGTTTAAATTTTACGGTATCTGAGGAGCAACAAAAGTAGTACATTGTACTGTGACACACTGCACTAGAAACCATCCCACTCTCCAGCAATATAAGACGGGAGAACTCGGCAAATGGTTGCAACAACTCTCACTACGTCCCCTTACGAAAATGTAATGCTAAGCCAAGCTAATCACCTTTCCTCAGTGACAAAAGTATCTTCAAAAGAGTCTTATTTTTGTAATACTCCATGAAAAGTCTGTCTCGTGATTTCACTGTCAGCGTTTTATTATGCCTTCTAGAGTTCCAGATATATGATACATCCTTTCATATATACATGGTTTTTTCGTAACCCTTCAAAAGGAAACTTAGCAAGAACACAAACCTGTAATTATAGTTCTATCAAGACACCTTGCCCTTCATATAAAGAAATGATACCTGTATTCCACTCTCTGTAGTCCCCTCTCTGATCAAAGATAATATAAATACCTCCTCACACATTCTAACCACCAACATGACCAATTCTTATTACCTCTACACTACCTTTATTTTATTTTTAAAGTCTATAGTCTCTTTTACTTCTATGTTTAAAGCAACTCCTAATAAATTCTTCCAACAATATAAAAAGTCCATCTCTTTTCCATCATTAGCATTTAATAGAACTTCCGTATTCAAACGATACTAAGCAACAAATATCGTTTATTATCGAATTCCCAGTACCTTGGGAATATCTTACGCAACCTGTCACTGTTTCTAAACTGGGCCATAGTTAGAATCCTGGCCAGGAAAAGGCCTTTATCAGTTATAATTCCCCTTGAGTGTAGGTTATTCCCAAAGAATAGTGGATTCGATGATAAACTATATTTCTGGCGTAATATTTGTAAATATCAAAAAATCACGCGTGTATAAGCGACAAAAAATTGCTTATTTAAATATAGAGTAAGCCAGCTTTCAAATATATTCTAATTCATGGATTTAATTCTACTAGCTCAGTTGATCTTTAGCCTACAATGTACACTATGCAATGTTCACTTCTTCACCAATCCTACCTTTTATTATCAAAGCTACTTTACTTATCCTTTGTTAGTATTATACTCAAACCATACACACCCGCTTTAAATGAAATAACACTACTGCACCACGATCTTTTTTTGTTTCTTTCCATATCAAACATTAAAATCTGGCTTACTCTTACTCCATCCATTTTTTTTCCGGTTACTTTTCCTTCTTTTGTTTTCAAACCCCATTCGCATTAGCAACGTTTACGCCTGCATTAGCTCCGCCCTTGACCTGCCTCAGGAACAAGCTCTCTCTCTCTCTCTCTCTCTCTCTCTCTCTCTCTCTCTCTCTCTCTCTCTCTCTCTTTCAGTTCTGCTTCTCCCTGACGATGATCCAACGTACCTCAAAGCCACTCCTTTTCGTACCTTCACATTCATCTTTCAGCAGACTGAGCCTCTTCCTCCGCCGCCGCCATTCTGGCCTGACAAATTCTAACAGTTTTTTTTTTTTCCTCATCACCATCTCACTCAGAGGCATGAAAGATCTTTTTTATGAATACAAGCACTCACACACACACACAATATATATATATATATATATATATATATATATATATATATATATATATATATATATATATATATATATATATATATATATATATATACGTTAAAGGATATCTATTCACGTGTTATTATCCATATTCATGCACGGGTTTTTACTTATATTCCTAATGTTAAATATGCATATACGTACACGCAAATTTATGCTTGTGTATTTAATCATTTCAACGCAATACTGACACCTGTAGCTTATAAGAACTATGTGAAGGCTATGAAAAGGAACATACTTATTATGAATTATATTTTTGAAAAAATACACAAGCATGTGTTAAAAGAACGCGATGAGATCATTTATAATTGAAATGTGCCAGTTTTAGAATTACGATAACCGCCATCGCAAAAATGGTTACATTATAGGTAAGCACAATATTCTTGGAATAATCTGTAATTCTAAAATTTTTACTGTGCCTCAGTAAACCTTTTCTTACGTTAATTTTGCTTTTGATATATGTTCCTGAACGCGATAATGTCGTTAGCTACAAAAATACAAGCAGACAGCATCTAGTAGATCACTCAGAGAAAGTAAAGTGGCTGATTAACTATTATTCCGCTCTAAAGTCTATTCAGATTACGTCTTTTCACTGGATGCTAATTTCGTCATATACATTTTCTTCGTTGAAAATTTTACTCTTGTAAAAGAGATGTTCTTACCTCATAAGTAACTTATCTAAAAGATGAAAACCAGCAAATGTAATAAAACTGATGAAATCCGACCAAAATGACAAATACTTCAATCTAGTGTAGGGCTTTTTCCACAACACCTAGTATAAGAATGCAAGAGAGAGAGAGAGAGAGAGAGAGAGAGAGAGAGAGAGAGAGAGAGAGAGAGAGAGAGAGAGAGAGAGAGAGAGAGAGAGAGGGGAAAGACGATAATTTTCAGATAACTAACCAAATCCTTAAGCTTGAGTGAACCTTCAAACTGATTTTCATCATTAGGAAAAATTCCTAACATTTTAAGTTCTGCCTTCAAAACAGGGATATTTTTCCCGCAAGAAAACTTTATTATCTTAAATATTCTACACAAAAACCAGTAACATTAGCGGTTAAGTCACGTAATACCAAGAAAAAGTCTCCAAAAAAAAAAGTGGTTCTGGTTCAAGACGACAAATACACATGAAATATCTAAAAACAATATTAAAGGTTAGGCTATTACCAAAAGAATAAATATCTAAAAGCACAAGCACAATCAGATGTGACCCTCTCGATGAATCAGTGTTCCTGGAAATCTTACTAATTTTATTAGGAAATGTCTATGATCGTCAAATTCCCAGTATCATTCCTGCTCCCTGTAGTAATTATTTACATCTTAACACGACTTCGAAACTAAACAGAAGAGATTTTCTTGTCCATGAGATCAGCCATTCTTGCTTCCTGATGAACTGTTCATATTTAATATGATTGTGAAACTACGCAAGAAGAGATTTTCTTGACCAGTTAGGAGCAGTCATTCCTGGTTCCAGATTTTCTTGTTTATGTTTTAACGCGACTATGAAGTTAAACAAGAAGAGATTTTCTTGAAAGTGTTTTTTGGAAGATCATCAATTCCTTAGTTCACCTTGTAGTTTGATCATTTATTTATATTTTCACCTGATTCTTTATTAATTCATTTATTTCATCTTTTTTTCTTATAACTGATCTCTTCTTTCTGTATTTCCTATCATCTTCTGTAATATCTTTCAAATGAACACCATACACTCTGGAAGCTTGAATTTCAGGTCAATGGCCTCTAAGGGCTTGTTCCATATGAATAGGGTTCATCTTCTAAATAATAATAATAATAATAATAATAATAATAATAATAATAATAATAATAGTGTGCAGGTACAGAGTCCAGAGCTCTAAGTAAATTTTCACGAGTCTGCTATTAAGAATCTAATAAGCTATTTGAACTCTTCCCCTTCTCTGAATGAACCTACACTGCTCGCTCTTCCCATATTGGCTTCTATTTTATCCACCTTACTTACTCAACAAAAAATCCCATTACCTTCCTTCCCCGTATATAAAATTTTATGTTACGCTCTTATAATTCTAGTCATCTCCATCACCTTCCCCCTTTTACAAAGTTAAGTATATATAAGTTTTACCAGACCACTGAGCTGACTAACAGCTCTCCTAGGGCTGGCCCGAAGGATTAGACATTTTACGTGGCTAAGAAACATTTGGTTACCTAGCAACGGGACCTACAGCTTACTGTGGAGTCCGAACCACATTATTTCGAGAAATGAATTTCTATCACCAGAAATAAATTCCTCTAATTCTTCATTAGCCGGCCGGAGACTCGAACTCGGGCCTAGCGACTGCTAGGCGACAACTCTACCGACTCGCCCAACGGAGAACTTCTTTTTACAAAGGAACAATAATATTAATCTGCCACCCATTCTTCTGAACCCTTCCCCATCTAGACTTGTATTTTATACTCTGATAAGCCACTGAATGCACTGTCACCACAATAGTTCCCATTTGTTTTTCAAGTTTTTAAATATACTCTGTTTGCATTATCATCCGTGGCTTTCACAAGCGTTCTAAAATTTGCAATAATCTCTCCTACTTATGCTTATGCTTATGCATGCTGCACCTCTGACTCTTTTTCTATCCACCACATTCAGCAAACTCTTCCAAATGACCACTCAACTGATGCAGAAATGCACCGTCTTTAGAAAGCATCGTACCATTAGCTTCTTTAATTTGAAGAGGTAATCGTTCACATGTTTAGAGTCAGCATTTGCTTCTCGCCGATTCAGATCTTTGCTCTTAAATATTTGTTAAGATTTACCTCAAAATCTTTATTATATTTTCCCTTTGTCATCTTTGACCATTTTGTTCATCCCTTGTGTACGTTTACATAATTTCATTTTTTGTCATGCTACTGCGTCTCATCAGTCCCCAGTTGCTGAACTTCTTGTTTCATCATCCCGACATAATGACTGATTTAATACAGCTGTAGTCTTTTACCAAACACCACAGTATTGCCAATTCTTGTGTTGGCAATACTGTGGTGTTTGGTAAACGAGTACCTTCCCTTGTCCAGTACCTCGCAGCCGTCCAAGACACACCGCGCTGTCCTTCCCAATCCAAAACTCTTTCACTCCGGATACTGAGCTCCATTTCATCCATCTTTCTCTTATGAAATAAACTATCACCTTTTCTTCAATTCTGTAATATACTCACCAACTTTCGAAACCTCTATAATTAGTCTTTTCTTTCTTATCTGACTTCCTGTATCGTGAGTTCTTACTTTAGTTCTTACTTTAAAGAGCAAAGCAAACACTTTGCCTGTAGCAATGGCAACTTCCACACAGTGTAGAAAGACGAGAATGCTATAGTTTTATTATTCTGCATACTACAAGAATGAAAAGGAGTATACATGTATGTGGGGGAGGTAACTTGGGCATGTATACACCTTCAGGGAGCTGTATCCTTGTCCCTTAATGAGCAACTGATCCAGTTTGCAGTACCTGGATTAGGCCCTAGGCTCAGAATACAATCATCTACTGTCTTATAGGCTATCAACTTTTTAGGTAAAGGCTAGAACACCATAAAAAAAATAATTCAGACCTTGTTCAAGATCATTAAAAATCACTGGCAGTAGGATAGTGGATAGGGTTAAGTTGTTGACCTCTTTGCTTCCTAGGCTTAAACTCATGACAGACAGCTGATAACCTTGGTTAAAAACCAGTAGGCAAGGCAGGATCATTAGCCTTAGCCAGCTCTGAACTCAACATTACAAGGAACTGGCTATATTTCAGTTTGTTTAGCCAATGAATTCTCCATGGATTCTGCCTCATAAATGGACAGGCGCAATTCAGAAATGGGGACCTAACCCCCGGGTAGTAGGGGTCCTAAGGAGCTCTCTATGTAAAAATACTATGTTTCATATTTTCAGTTTAGCCAAAGTATAAAACCTAAATCAGATTGGAAAGACAGAATAGGTTGAAAATGATGATGTATACCTTAGTTTAACCAGACCACTGAGCTGATTAACAGCTCTCCTGGGGCTGGCCCGAAGGATTAGATTTGTTTTACGTGGCTAAGAACCAATTGGTTACCTAGCAACGGGACCTACAGCTTATTGTGGAATCCGAACCATATTATAACGAGAAATGAATTTCTATCACCAGAAATAAATTCCTCTAATTCTTCACTGGCCGGTCGGCGAATCGAACGCGGGACAGGAGAGTGCTAGCTGAGAACGATACCCACCCGTCCAATGAGGAACTTGAAATCAAGAGATATGGAAAAAGAGCAACTGGAAGAAGGCCATGTATATATTTATCCAATAAGAGCAGACGGACTGCACAGCAGTGAGCTGTAGATTACTGTTGGGAAGATTTTAACAACAATGTAACATGAATGTTATAGGGAGATATACACCAACAGATGAACTCTAAGAAGTGAAAGAAGAATTGTAAATAGAACCGCAGAACATTACAGATGAAATATCAGAAACATATCTGAAAATTGTTGTAGGTGATATGAATGCAAAAGATGGCAAGAACAACGGAGGCATGCAGGATGTAATAGGTAAGAAACTCCTAGGAGAGACTGAAAACGACAATCGGGTGCAATTTACTCATTTTCCTGAGAAAAAGATATTCATAAATAAACTTGGACATCTCCATATGCCAGCTGTAGAAAACAAGCAGATCAAATAGTTAATAATCAAGAGAGAATACTGAGGATGTAAGGAACTACAGAGGAGCAGATGTCGGTAGTGATCTTTAACTTGCCATTGCCCACTATAGCTGAAATTAAAACCAACCAAAGAAAAAGTTGACAAAGTATCTAGGTTTGATACTGTAAATCTTTATGACTAACCTCAAGAGCTTTTGCATCTGAACGGACCGATGGTCCAGGGCAGCAGACTGGATCAGGTCCTAGCAGCAGAGAGTTTCAGTCATGGTCGTTAGATGGAAGGACGTCAGTACGTTTCTTGGAGGACGAGATGGTTGCCGTGTCGGCTCTGTCGTGGTCGTCAGTACTGGAGGAGGACGTCACTGCTTGAGGACGAGATGGTTGTCGTTTCGACTCTGTCGAAGTTGTCCTGCAGTGTTCCTGTCAAGAGCTTAATAAATGAGAACTCTGGCTGTAATGCTAACTGGTATTTATTATACTGCTTATGCATTTCATATTATGCTGCTTGTGTATTTGTTTCTTTTCATGTATTAGAATCTCGAAGAATGTCTATCAGTCTGCTGGAAAAGATGCACTGGGAGCCATTTTTAGGGATAGTAAGACAGAAATCTTAGAAATAAATTAATTTTAAGGATGAGTTCTTTGTTTGTCACCTCTCGTCAGTCATTTGAGTAAAGACATAACGGTAAGACGGATATGCAGTTTTTGAAACAATACCCAAGGGGGAGCAGATAATAAATGAGAACTGGCTTAGAATCAAGAACGTCTATCAGTCTGCTGGAAAAGATGCACTGGGATATGGAAGACAAAAGTAGACTTAATCAAAAAGTACATGTGGACGCACTTCAGGCACACGAAGAACGCAAAGAGAATGTACTGAGTACTCAAGCCTAGATCGTCAAGTTGACTGAAAAGCAAGAAGAGATGGGAGAGAATATTTGGACAAACAAACTGGTGATGTTAACAAAGCCATGTATTCAAGCAGTGGCACTGGTGTTAGGGTAGCCCATAGAACTATTAATGAAATATCTATGGGATAAAAGATTAGAGGATAACATCCATCAAAAGAATGGGTCAATGATAACCACAACAAGAAAAAAAAGACAATACTAGGTAGAACACTTTTTTCAGGTCATGATTAAGAGATAGGAGGGAATTATTAGACTGATACCAGAAGCTAAACCAACGAAAACCTCCATCTGCTCTTTAATAAATTCAGTTTTTCAAGTGGAATCAGTATCAGAGAAATTTGAGAGCTAAAAAACACAAGTTGTGATGAAATCACAGCAGAGAGGATTATGGCTAACTCTGAAATGACACCCTGTGCACAATATGGAATGAGGAAACAAATCCTGATAACTGAAAATTTAAAGTGTTCGGTAAAGCACCAAAGAGGTGATCAGAATAAAGCAATGGCTATAGAAGCACTGTGCTTACTTCGGTTGTTATGAATATATCCAGTATGCTCGTTTTCCATAGGTTGGAGAACGAGATTGATGAAGAGCTTACTGAGGAACAAGCTAGTTTTTGAAAAGACAGGAATTACACGTAAAATGGTTATGTTAAAACGTATTGCATAGCATTGTACAAAATTTGAAAATCTGATGGCTTATTTCTATAAGGCATTTGACAGCATGTGGATATCAAAATTATGGCAGGTCTTCCGACACTATGGCATTCTAGTTAAATTTAAAGCTGATTTAAACATATTCAATTATGTCACTGGGGCCTTGTCAAGAGAATTTGCAGTAAAAAGTGAGGTGCTACAGGAATGTTGTTTTTATTTTATCTTTACTGTTTGCCCATTCCATAGATTTTATAATGGGTATGGAAGGGAAGGTTTAGAATGGGGTTACCATAGACGCTGAGAAGATTTAGAATCAAAGATGATACTGTTTTATTCAGCAAAACACCACATGATTTACAGAATGCATCACATATATTAGAAAATAATTCTTAGAAAAAAAGAGGACACAGTATGCACAAAGGGATTGGAGGATTAATAAGATTGAATCTTTCTTATATTTAGGAACACTTATATCCAGTAGAGATCCTCTTGAGTGAAAACTTAAAAGGCGAATCAAACAATGGATAAGCTAAATATAACATTTGGAAACCAACTAGCTTGAAAATGCATGCGAAAGTAAGGTTATACGCAAGTCTAGTGCGATCTGTTTGCTATAAACACGAGTCTTAGTACGACAACAAAACTGTATCTAAAAGATTTTGCCAATTTGAGATTAAAGTTTAAGAAGAATATTTTGAGTCACATGACAAGACAGAGTTAAAATAATTTCCATAATGAGTGGAGATTCGTGAAAGATAAATAACGACAGAGACATGATCGGCAGAATTTCACTAAGGACCCTATGCGTCACGCGGCGCTGGAGGCGATGGCGATGGCGATGGCGATGATGATGATGATGGTGTGTGTGCGTGTGCGCGTGTGTGTGCACATCTTCACACACACACACAGAGAGAGAGAGAGAGAGAGAGAGAGAGAGAGAGAGAGAGAGAGAGAGAGATTCCTCTTTCCGAGCGGATCCCAAAATCTCCACTTAATTGTGTCCTTGAAAAAAAAAAGATAGGAAAAGCACCTGCATTTTCAGGAACAAGTTCAGTCTCGTATCTCTGTAAAATACACATTTTATTTGTAAGATTTCATAAGTTCTATCTCTGATCTCCAGAGAGAGAGAGAGAGAGAGAGAGAGAGAGAGAGAGAGAATGGCAATGACACAGAAACGAATTTCCAGTTGTCAACTTTTTCGTCGAATTTTTAAAAAAAAGAAAGAAAAGTTTAAGGAAGTAAAATATTTTATTAATATTTTATTACTGGCTTCACCCTGATGAGGGAAGGATTACCTCGTCGAGGCGCCCCCGTCTTGGTAGCATACATTTTGACGAAGCCATGAACACTTCTAATTTTGATCTCTCTCTCTCTCTCTCTCTCTCTCTCTCTCTCTCTCTCTCCCCTAGCTGCGACCCAAGATAGTCACTTAACAACTGAGTGCCTACTTCACTGCTTAGGTCAACAGAGACAAACCGGATCTTTAGTCCAGTTTAAGATTCGAACACTGGCGGTGGCGGATTTAAGGGGGAGGGGCACCTGGTCACGTGGCCCCCCCATGGATAGAATAATGTGTACATCTCAAAGCACACAAGTAAAATAGTGATAAAAACACCGAAAATAAAATTATATAATTTGTTCTTTTCTTTATGCGTGTATTCAATGCTTGTTTTGCCAAAGCAATTTCACCTGCTCTTCTTTGTAAGCTACGGCTGTTGGAAACAATGTAACAATCTTCATAATTATAACCTCTCTCTCTCTCTCTCTCTCAGTACATATGATACAATATATATGTGCACATGAAGTAAATTACATGTGTGTGTATATATGTGTGCATACATATATATATATATATATATATATATATATATATATATATATATATATATAATATATATATATATATATATATATATATATATATATATACATATACATATACTGATATATATGTACCTGTATGTATGTACATGTTACATGATAATCCTAAGTGCCGCTCGCCCCCGCTCCCTTGAAAGATTTCTAGATCCGCCACTGAACACTGGCTGTACAGTTGTGAGCTAGGCACGCTACCACCAAGCTACAGGACTAGAGAGAGAGAGAGAGAGAGAGAGAGAGAGAGAGAGAGAGAGAGAGAGAGAGAGAGAGAACTAGACTTAAGGTATTCACGGTTAACAAAACAACCCTGATTTTAGTTTAGTATGTGTTAGTAGTATCGTTAATATCTTTCATAAAAATGCTTGAATCTTATCAAATTTCAAAGATTTTTCTTCTTCAAACTTCAACTCCAGGTAAAACATGTAAGGCTGAAAATGTCGACTTTCTTCATTAATAATTAAGACTTATTGTTACGTGATTTACTCTTCATCTTAACAATTAAGGATTTAAGAAGGTTCACATATCATCAAACAACCTGTTCTGTCATTTGACGTGACAAGTGTCAAACGAAGCCGAGAGCTGTTGCCGGGAAGTGATAAAGCACAAGTTCTCCTTCGGAGTCAGAGAGGTCAAGTTCATGACATCAAAGTGTTTATTGTCAATATAAAACCAACGGAGCTGAAACCTTCGGTTCAAGGAAGGTACTTGACAGTCACCAATAATGTGATCCACGTGTAGTCTTATTAGGGAAAGAATTACATGCAGTACTCGTTAGATGATGATGATGATAATGAAGATGGTGGTGGTGGTGGTGGTGGGGAAAATTGTTTAAAAATAAGCAGTATAATATGTAATTCAATACTGCTTCAAGAAGTTGATTTCACTACTTCGTATTTTTAAGATCCACAAAAAATAAATAAATAATCAGGAAAAAATGTATTCAGAAGTAAATAAATGCAATTTCATCTGAAATATCCAAAATCTTACGAAGGTGCTTTGTTTTTCCTTCTTATTCCACCGACAAATCGTTCTTCTTCCTCTCTCTCTCTCTCTCTCTCTCTCTCTCTCTCTCTCTCTCTCTCTCTCTCTCTCTCTCAGTACAATAACAATGAGCTCTGTCTGTCATTCACCCTCAGTTTCACCTTACCCTCTGCCTCCCTCAGTCCCTTCATAATGACCATCTCCCCCCGCCCCCCGCCCCGCTTCCATCTCACTGGACAGCAGCACCCTGTTACGTCACTATTCCCTATCCCCTCTCCCTCTCTCCTCCCCACCCCGACCTCCCTAAAACGCCCATCCTCATCCCACCGACGCCAGGGCTAAGTCATCTTTTACTCCCTTCTCAAACCCTCCTCCTCCCTTCTCCCTTACTCCCTTCGTCTTCCCCCTCTCTCTCTACCTCTCCCTACCGCCGCAGGGCACTTGCCGCAAGCCACGTGTATGACTACACAGCCGCACCGGACCGCACCACTATAGCAGCAGCAGCAGCAGCCAGCCGCTCATTCTCGACGCCCCAGGTCTTTCTGGGTAAAAGTCGAGGAGCGCTTCGTAGGAGGACGTGCGGAGTAGGAAGGAGTCGAGGTTGGGGCGGGAACTACCAAGAAGTGGAATTTGAAAAACAAAAGAAAGGTTATAGGTGTTACGGCGGAGAGAGAGACACGATGATATGAAAAACGCCAGAAGATGAAGAAAAAAGCAAGCGAGGAAAGTCATTTAAAAGAATATAACTTGAATAAAATGACTTTTAAACAAAGGAATCGATTTTAGCGGCAGAACGAAGGATTACGATAAACAACAAATGCTCAAAAGAGGTACACACAAAAGTCAAAAAGAAAACTGATAGCGGCGGTGGGCGAAAAGAAAAGAAAAGCTAGTCTAAACGTAATAAAAGCAACGCGAAGCTTAGTAAAGACCAGAGAGAGCGAACGGAGGAAAAAGGGTGAAGTGATTTGACACAACAGGTGGTATGCCCCGGGCGATAGTAGTGGCGCTGGTCGCAAGGAGTAGTGGTCGTAGTAAGTAGTAAATAGTAGTAGTTGTGGAAGGGGATGACTTGACTTCGCCATGATTCATGTACAGGCAATGAGATCACGTTCGTGGACGATGATGCCCTTCTGCTATTACTGTATGTTCCTCTGACTTCCGAACTCTCTTTGAAGTCGGGGACTTCATGAAAATGTCTTATTCTGACTCCAGATTTGTTTTGACTTTGGAGGCTTTATGGGCGTAGTTTCTCAGTGCGCTCTTACTGGTGTGGGTTTCATGATGGTTTTCTATTGTTATAGCCGTGTTATTCTGCTGCAAGGGACGTCATTTAAAAGTTCACTATCAGGACTTCAGTACTGATGTCGCTGAATTATTCATGTTGTGATCTGTGAACTGTTTCATTATCATATAAGTTTCATAATTATGTATTGACGTCCTTTGGGAGACCAAAGGATAAACATCAGCATTTATCCTACAAAAGAAATCAGTCACGTCTGACAATTTCAAATAGAGTACAATTCTCCCTTTCTTCGCGGGGGTTGGGGAGGGGGAGGGTTAAATCAGATGAACGGCTTTTCAAAAAAGAATGAATAATATACTTGACACAATTCTTGCATATGTCATTAACGGCATGGAAGCTACGAAGAAAGTGTACATTAATCCGAAACATTTTGCCCAACACTCGACCAAAAATCTCTTCGCATCCAGAGGTGACCAAGAAAGGAACAAAACGCAGTAGCAGCGGACGATTAGGGTCAAAACAACAAGAGATTAGGAGTGAAAGAATAGGCCACCCTGTTCGAATCTCGGGAGATTTCTGAGGCGATTAGGCAAGTCGAGAGAATAAGGCAAACAGATTAAGAATCGATCTAAACGTTTTGTTTACTCCGCTCATGAAAGAATAAAGCGATTTCAACTTTCCAGTAAACAACCGTGAAGACTATTACAATTCTCGATTTAAAGACGCCATTATCAATCTTTAAGTACTGGTTTTCGAGGGTTTATGCCTTTGTTTCGCCTGAATATTTTGGATTAAGTCTGTGAAACGAAAACACAAGACTTAGTTGAACAACAGCCAATAAAAGTGACAGCAATATACCGACGAAAATATTATTTTCGGGTTCGGTTAAATATACAATAAATAAGCCTGGATTATTCAAGCCCAGATCTAAAATACTGCTTAAGATTGTTATCTTTACAATCTTAAATGTCCAAAGACCGAGTAGCATAGTAACATTTAGGTTTTTCCTATTATTAGAAAGACAGACCAAATCTGGCAATGTCAACGTTAATAACGTGGGGTTCCTGATACCAATAACACCGTGATCTTAATCGTAATAATTTCCATTTTTAAGGAACAACCCAAAGAACTTGCCTCTCAAGCGTTAACAAAAGTGAATGGTAATATCTGGCACAAAATATAGAATCAAGAGAATAACTGAAAAATTATGTACAGTTAAAACCAAGGGCGATGCCGACGGGCACTTGAGGCAAGTAGCATACACCAACTCATAGAGACCCGAGCACTTGAGATAGGAAAGTTCTTTGATGAAACAAACCTCATACTTTTGGAATAGTTTTCCCGTAAAGATGAAAGTATTTGTATGTTAGTGATTATCACACAGGAGAACATAATTCAACAATGGTACAGCATTATAATATCTGCTGATATATGAAGTCCTCTTAGCAATACCTAGTTTTGTTGTTCAAGTGCTGCAAAGATAGAAGCCTGGTGTCAAAATTATTAAGCAAAATGTTACCAATTCACAGTGAATCATGGCATGAAAGCAGATCATAATATAAGTTATAATTCATATACCACCTTTGAGACTAGCGCCCACTTCATTTCACAATCAAGTAACACCATATAATTACATCAAGAGCTGCATCATTTGGTAATTGTACTACGTTACTTTCAAGATCAGTAAGTCTTTACTAAATTCTTAAGACAATAAAGGAGCCAGACCGTTACCCTGTGGAAAACCAGAAAGAATAGGTTTAGGTTCTCTAGTAGCACTCTCAAACACAACTCGGTTGCCTGTAATTTCCAAGCATTAATTACAGACTTAAAATACGTGGAAATTAAGGTGAGCACTAAATTCAATCTGCATGAGTCTAAATCCAAACAAAACATTATATATATATATATATATATATATATATATATATATATATATATATATATATATTTATATAATTAAAACGTGTATATGTATCAATATACCTATATATATATATATATATATATATATATATATATATATATATATATATATATATATGTGTGTGTGTGTGTGTGTGTGTGTGTACTGGTTACTTTCATCGAACTAAAAAAGTATTTTTCATAGCCAAATTCAATATCTAACTTCTCGATATCATTACATAATATTTTGAATATACCTATAGCTACATGCCTTGGAACCAGATGAGACATGACTGAAGATAGGCTTTCCCTCTGTAGTGAGATTCAAACCTAAGCACCGTGGTAAAAGTGATATCAGTTTACTAAATTCAGTACAGTTTGATATTGAGCTTCCGACATACATATATCAAAGCACTGATTCCCAGAAGAGAACATAATGGAGGGTTGTGAACCCTTCATTCCTCTAAAAAACATAATGGAGGGTTGTGAACCCTTCATTCCTCTAAAAGGTAGATAAATGCCTCCCTTTTGAGTCCTACGGTAACCCACATTGTCAGATCAGTTTATTACTAGAATCGGTTACCATGGTAGCAGTGAATGGTACAACCTGGACTTTGCTACTCTAGAGGGGACAAAGCTTTGGGACACGGTATATTATATTTTGGGTTGATATATACACAATATGCTTGGTAACGGACTGTGGATCTCCTTGGGCAGATGAGTTTCTCCTAAGCCCAACATTAGTCTTGCACTTCACCCCCTTGGGATACTGAGAGAAGAAAATAACAGCATGCTCACTGCTCTGTGTGGTGTGAAAGTCACCAAAAGGTTGGTAGCCTGGGGTTTGCAGCCCCATATCCTGTATTGAAACTGCATAAACTGATAGAAAGTATAAAATACCGAACCATGAGGTTTTGATTGCACATGGATGTGATGTAGAAGAAGAAGAAATGTATGATAGGTGATTTGTTAAAAGAAAGTTGCAAGTCTTGGCACTATAGGCAGCCAAAGAGAAGAGCAGTGTGCACAAGAATTGGTAAGTCAAAAAGTATTTGTGTCCAGGGTAGCTGAAAGGTGTAGAGCTAGGAAGAGGTAGTGCTTGTAGTCTCAGAAAAATCTGGGGATGTGTGACAGTGCAAAATGCATGTTAGTTCATGGACTATATAGATGAAACTATAGTTAGTGTATATGAGCCAGAAATGGAAAAGGAGTAATGAAATAGAATCTATGTCTTTTTGGGTTCAGAAAACATGAAGAGATGCTGGTGTTAGAATATGTGAACGCAAAGGTAGGTGACAGAGAGATGGCATGAGAGTGAGGAGAGTATTTATGGAGAAAATGTATGAACTGAGGGCTACAGGGGTGGCAGGAATATAGGAGTATGTAAAATTTGAGGGTGTGGTCATAAGGACAATCTAGAGCAAGGGTCTTCAAAGTGGTCTATGTCGACCCATGGGGGTCGATGGGACTATTACAGGGGTCGATAAATGCCTGGTGGTCAAAAGTGAGTCGACTGAACTTTTGGGGTCGAATCCTAACATTCGTATCAGAAATAAATATACATAAAATACTTGATACACATTTTCAGTTTAAATATATCTAGTTTTTATTGACTATCCATTTTATATTCCGTTTGAGCTTCAGTGAAACAATGATAATTATATAGTTATAATAATTTATCATTAATTGGAATCCCTCCATTTCATGAGAGGTATTCACAAGGTGAGGGAACACAACAGTTTCTCAAAGAGCTTGGTATGCAGTTTTCCATACTGATGTATACTGAAACCAGGGTTTGGTATGCAATTTCCCGCACTAATGTACATGGAGACTGCACATCTACTTCATTATTATTATTATTATTATTATATTATTATTATTATTATATTATTATTATTATTATTATTTTGTACATGCCTAGGGGTCGACGATGAATCAAGGACTCCATGAAGGGGTCGGTGGTCTAAAAAGTTTGGGGACACCTGGTCTCTAGTAGAGAATCGTGGTATGACGAGGAAATAAAAACAATAAGTTGTGGGATGAGAAAATAAAAGGTTTAATGAAGGAAAATGAAATTTCTGTCGTTACAGAGTTACAGTTGTTTTACAGAAGACAAGACCATACATGGGGATATAGAAAAAGAATGCAAGTAATAAATAAAGAAGTGAGAAGGTGAACGAGAATTTTAGGGAAATCAGTTGTTCTACTTGGAAGTATACATATACATAAAGAGGAAATTCGTGAACAACTGGATCTCAGAATAAAAGATACGAATTGAGGGATGCGGTCTGATCTAAAAGTAGCCCTGGGTCGATCAAGTGAGTACATTTTATTTTTTGCTGAATGAGAAGAATAAAAGAGAGGCCAAGCTGAATAATGCCAGCCTCCCTTCTCTTAGTCCTTCTCAAGCAAGCCTGGGTCTTCCAACTCTTGTGCTCATATATTATATAAAAGGACCTCATTGAAACCTGGATGTTATGTAGCGGAGTTATTTACTCAAAAAAATTACAAGTTTTCCAGGACTAACAGTCCTCACTGTCAAGCATCCGTAGAATAACCGGGCACGCACTCCAGTTGTATTTATATCTGGACTACGTGTCCGGTCATTCTGTGGGTACTTGACAATGAGGACTGTTAGTCCTGGAAAGCTTGTAATTTTTCTGAATAAATAACTCCGCTAGATACCATCCAGTTTCAATGAGATCTTGTTGGTAATTGTATTAATGCACAGAACAATTGTGTAAGTGATAAAGTTTATATATATATATATATATATATATATATATATATATATATATATATACTATATATATATTATATTATAGTATATATTATATATATGTATGAATGTGTATGTATGTATTATATATATACATATATATTATGTGATATTGTTTCTCAAACCACATTTCGACAAATCCCCCCCCCCCACAAATTTTTTTTTTTTTCGAATTTCCACGGTGTTCAGGTTAAAGTAATATAACTGGATCACATGTTAAAAACCAAATCCGCGATACTACGTAAATTAACCTGTTACCAGAAAATACAGCTGAAAGATATTATGAATACTGATGATCTTCTCACAGGTCTTACTCTCGGTGAGAAGGGCAGCAGTGGAGGGTTAAAGCTTTGAGTAATTATTTTTGCCTTATTCATTTTCGAAAGGTACTCAGTAATGTCATTAAAATTAGTGCGTAACATCCTGTGAATATATAATTCATATGCATATATATATATATATATATATATATATATATATATATATATATATATATATATATATATATATATATATATATATATATATATATAAATATAATATATATATATATATATATATATATATATATATATATATATATATATATACATATATATATATAAATATAATATATATATATATATATATATATAAATATAATATATATATATATATATATATATATATATATATATATATATATATATATATATATATATATATATATATATATATATATATATATATACACACACATACAAACACTTACCAGTTTGATGTATGACCTGAACGAATATCTAATGTTCCAAACACTGCTCAATATGAAAGTAGAAAATGCATCTGGAAGTACTCCACTTGGGTATCATGATACCTGCGTTACACGCCTCACCATAATTTTTGCCCCGAGGGTCTGCTACCCTGCGGCCAAATTTTCCCTCAGGCTGTCCTAGCCAGACAGACAGAGAGAGAGAGAAGGAGAGAGGGAGGGAGAGAATAAGGGAGCTGGAATAAATGCTTCTTCGCTATGCTGAATCGAGTTAACGTTTTGCATTTATTACTCAGACATAAACTTTCTTGCATTTAAAAAATAATAAAACTAGGAATGCAGGTGGTTTTTGCGGTGGTATTAACGTGTCTGAAAGATAAACGCAGTTTTAGTAAAAATTTTCAGGTGAAAACCTTTCAAGTGAAATTGCTAGCTAAGACGATGAGTGAATTGTGGTACAACAAGAAAATTCTCTTCTCCCAGAAAAGAATAAAACTTCAGTGTCCGGGTGTCAGCGTTGAAGAACCTACTTCATCACTAATGAAGACTCGAAAGCAAATTGTGCTATGCACAAAACGGGCTAGACTAACATGCTTCTAAAATGTATGAAAGCATTGTATGACGACTGATTCAAAATTTCCAGTCCCCCTAACCTGATTTATGCTATAACGAGACAGATCAATATTGAAAGAGGTTTAATCAAATCAAAACTTGTAAGGGAATGCGAAGCCAACTAGATAAACGAAAACACTTGGACACGCTACACAGTTATATAAAATTTCAACCATAAACTTTTCTGTATAAAAAGTGAAGGTAAAATATTCATGAGCCTCGCGTTTTACTGGTGAGACATTGGAAAGTTAAACACATTCAACTATCACGCACATTGCTGATTGTGGGTCTCTTTTTGTCAGAGTAGTTTCAAGTACAATGAGCCAGATTCCCAATAACTAACTTTATAAAGGACTCTATAAAGACAAAGTTTGTTGGTAGAGTAACAACTTGTACAGTGAAATAAAGAAATACTTTCATTTTTCCTACAAACCTGACTTATATAAGTTTTTATTAGCCATAATGACCTCCTGACTATGCGATTTCTTCACAATTTTTAGATATCACTTGAATTTCTCAGTGAATGAATTACGAAATTTAGGCCATACAGGCAAACACTGGGGCACTTGAAAACAATGAAAAGAGGAAACTGGAGTGGTTGCGCTGCAAGGCTTAGTATAAAACTCCTGTCTAAATTCTAACCCTTGCTCAGAGAGGGGGGATGAATGGTTTCACGCCAGTTGGATGAAAATTACCTCGTCGAGGCTCCCCCATTTTGACGGTATAATTTTTGATGGAGTACTGAATACTCTTGTCTGCTGTTCTGTCTCTCGTACCACAGCTGCAACTCACAACAGTAGATTAACAATCTTTGACGGATCACTGAAAACTCATGTCTCTCTCTCTCTCTCTCTCTCTCTCTCTCTCTCTCTCTCTCTCTCTCTCTCTCTCTCCCAGCTGCAACTCACAACAGTAGACTAACAACTAGGTACCTATGTTACTGCTTAGCTCAACAGGGACATCCTGGATTAAGATTTTAGGAAGCGCCCCCAAAAGTGCTATCACACAGAGAGAGAGAGAGAGAGAGAGAGAGAGAGAGAGAGAGAGAGAGAGAGAGAGAGAGATACTACCTTATGTTTACGTGAATGACTTATTTTGAAATCCTCCTTTACCATTCACCAGAAGTTTTCCTATTTCCAGAGACACTGCCGAAGGCGACGTTCACGTGACGTGTATTTCTCAGAAACTGATAAACAAAAATGATGCACCATGTTTTGCAGTTGTCATGCGTTCCAAAATTGTATACTAGCCATTCTGCAATTACCAAGCCAATAAGGGGCAAATGAATCGATTTACGGTCCTTCTTTCAAGGTTTTCCAGTGTCCTTTAAAGAAAAGGTTCCGCACGGCGGGCCAATATATCGGAAGAGTTTGATTAATAAGGTTTTACTGAATTTGCCGGCTTCTAGTACATACAAATTACTGTCATGAAATTTAACCATGACAACAGCTCCAACACTTCAGTATGGCATCTACTGCGTATAGACACTTCGACCATGTGCTAATGCACATCTCATAAGCCTAATTCATGACACTATTACAACCACAGTGGATCCCTTTGCTAGTTAATAGCTTATGCTGCCTATATTTCTAACTGATGGAATACAAGCAAGGACGAAGCTTTATGGAATAAGCAGCTGAACGTTCAATACGTACCTTTAAACAAAGCATATATAATTACAGAATATAACATACAAGAAATGTTTCTTTCCTTTCCCTATGAAAACACATGAAAAAAAGCAATTCCGAAATATTAAATGGGAAAGATTGGCAAATCGAAATAACGAATTATTTTGTAATTTACTTGAAAAGGAACTACGTGACGGGCGTTTCGGTCGAAATTACTTTCGGGATTAACATCTGTATGATTATTAACAGAGAAAAAGAGAGAGAGAAAAAAATATATTCTTATTGAAGTGAAATATGATTGACAGAAACAAGAATATTCACCCAGCGGGCTTGAAAAGACCAAGAACTCCTTGAAGATTAATAGGAAACCAAAAACTCTGAGGATTAAGAGAAAACCAAAACCTCCTAGAAGACTAAAAGGAAACCAAAAACTCTGAGGATTAAGAGGACACCAAAACTCCTTGAAGATTAAGAGGAAACCAAAAACTCCTCGAAGATTAACATAAAACAAAATACAATCTTACAAAAACCAAAATGTCTACCAGAGTTGCTAACGCATCTTCCTTGCAAGCATTAAAGCTTATTCTTAAACACATAAAAATGAGCAGCCATTGAATAGACGCTGCAATCGATGCTGGTGCGTGGTGGATTAATGTCCTGTGTGCTTTCCTTAATCTATTAATTAAATTTTAGTTCCATGATGTTTTCGGTAATTCCTTCTAGATTATGTAGGTTAACTTTCAAGACTATATAAATTTAAGAATTGTAGTCTTTCCCAGTAGTCAAGGTAACCTTTAATTTCTAGCTGTGAATGAAGATTAATAGTGCAAATCCTTTTGGAAACGTGATTACGTTTTATAAAGCATAATCATGTGTTTTTCTTGTTTTTTGAAGTGCCGGAACAACATTTCATTTTGCTTTGCATTTTGCCAATAGAATTGCTATTTGATTAAAACATAAAACCAAAATTGGTCTCATTATTAGGTCCCTTGAAATTCTACTTTATCACCATAGTTCATTAGTTAAATACCATCCTATTTATCTCTGCCCATTTATATATTTTGTTTAATGAGAAAATAAAACTACTGAAATATTACTGAATTATAATCAAAACAGCAATGCAGCTAACACTTACCTTGTGGTACACGGATATTACCGTAGCTTCATCCGAAAACTCGCTAGTATATTATGAGGTCAAAGCTTTTGCAAAAGGTAAACCAAATCTTTTTCATTTATGAAGATTCATGGTGGACTAACAGTTGGGTTTGTGTGCTTTTTCCGGTACAAAACATGTTGTCCTATTTTAACAATCTATTTTTTTCATTAAATGTTTCATTATAATATTAATAGAGAAAACAAAACCAGAGAAAGCTAATTTATGAGCTTTGCTATTGAATGAAAAAAATCTCCCTGCTGATCCATTTTTAGATTAATAGCCTGCACAAACAAAAATTCAGTATTTTCATCTCTTATTTCTGTATCATTATCTTCATTGAAGTGATTAAGAGGACATACCAAAATTCTTAGGACCTATTTCTACTCTTATTTTATTCATCTTTTTTGCATATGAATAAAAATTTTAGGTTTTGCTTGATATTTTGTAGTGTCATTTCTTCTAGAGTTCCAATTTTCTTTTGATTGTATAATCTTTTGTTCTGCAATCTTACTTTTTAGTTCCATCACTTTCCATGCATTGCAAGAGCTTTTTCCACTTTCTAATTTTCTGGAAAGATCTTGGAATTCGTGACTATGATTAAGATTTCCTCTAATATTTTATAAATCCTTACAAAATGTTTTCCCATTCTTTGTTTAATTCTTCAGGATTTTTAATATTCTTACTATAGAAATTGTAAATTTTTTCGTCTCTTGCTTTTCTCTGTTTTCGTAAAACTGTTAGTTCTTGAAGATTAAGAGTTAAACTATTATTTCTTTAAAAACCTCATTCACAAATACTGAAGATTAAGGTGATTTATTTGCTGAATGTTATGTTCTATTAGCCTTGAAGATTAAAAGGAAATAAAAAACTCCCTGAAGATGAAGAGGACACCAAAAACTCCTTGAAGATTTAGGGTTAACTAAAAAACTACAAACTGCCTTGAAGATTAAGAGGAAACCAAAAACTCATTGAAGATTAAGAGGAAAGAAACCAAAAAATCCTTAAAGGATAAGAAGAAACGGAAAACTCCTTGAAGATTAAGAGAAAACCAAAAATCCTAGACGATTATGAGGAAACTAAAATCTCCTTGAAGATGAAGAGGAAACCGGAAACTCATTGAAGATTAAGAGGAAAGAAACCAAAAAATCCTTGAAGGATAAGAAGAAATGGAAAACTCCTTGAAGATTAAGAGAAAACAAAAAATCCTTGACGATTAAGAGGACACCAAAATCTCCCTGAAGATTAAGAGGAAACCAAAAGCTCCTTGAAGCTTGAGAGGAAGCCGAAAACTCCTTGAAGATTAAGAGGAAACAAGAAATTCCTTGAAGATTGGGAGGAAACTAAAAGCTCCTTGATGATTAAGAGGAAACAAGAACTCCTTCAAGATTAAGAGGAAACCACTTGAAGATTAAGAGGAAACCAAACACTCCTTGATGATTACTAGAAAACCAAAAGATTAAGAGGAAACCATAAACCCCTTGAAGACTAAGAGGAAACCAAAAACTTCTTGAAGACTAAGAAGAAACCAAAAACTCTTTGAACACTGAAAGGAAACCAAGAACTCCGTGAAGATTAAGAGGAAAGCAAGAACTCCTTGAAGATTAAGAGGAAATTTAATACTCATTGAAGGTTAAGAGGAAACTAAAAAGCCTTTAAGATTAAGAGGAAACCAAAAACTCCTAGAAGATTAAGAGGAAACAAAAACTCCTTGAAGATTAAGAGGAAACAAAAATTCCTTGAAGAATAAGAGGAAACAAAAATTCCTTGAAGATTAAGAGGAAACAAAAACTCCTTGGAGATTAAGAGGAAACCAAAAACTCCTTGAAGATTAAGAGGAAACAAAAATTGCTTGAAGATTAAGAGGAAACAAAAATTGCTTGAAGATTAAGAGAAACCAAAAACTCCTTGAAGATTAACAGGAAACCAAAAACTCCTTGAAGATTAAGAGGAATAAAAAAAGTGCTTGAAGATTAAGAGGAAATCAAAAACTCCTTAAAGATTAAGAGGAAACGAAAAACTCCGTTTATAGGTAGCCAATGTATTAAGAAAAGAACACAGAATTACACCATTCTCCGTCCCCGTAACTTTGTCTAAGTCATTTCCATCCACAAACCAAGTAAAAAATGCGCCGAAGTTTCTTATGCGCAATCGAGTTTCCTGTACAGCATATAATGCTGTATGGAACTCTCAGCTGCTCAGTTGCTCCCCAGATGGGATCACGTGAAGGTGTGTCGGCGACGCCTCCGGAAAGAGCTGCCGAACGCACGATGCATGGCTAACCTTAACCGTACGTAAATTAAAAACTACTGAGGCTAGAGGGCTGCAATTTGGTATGCTTGATGATTGGAGGGTGGATAATCAACATACCAATTTACCGCCCTCTAGCCTCAGTAGCTATTAAGATCTGAGGGCGAACCGAAAAAGTGAGGACGAACAGACAAATAGTTTTCCTTTACAGAAAACTAAAAAGTGAAAATAATAAAGATAAAGGAAAGTAGTGCTATTAAGCTATTAAAGAAGCTCTTCCACATACTGGAAAACCGAACAATCATCCCTTAGTTCAGCTGTCAGAGGCTCCGTAATTACCCGGCCACCAATTAGAGTAAACCACGTCTCCCCCCAGACGCGCCAATTAGTAGCGAAGAGGTCGTGATCCCGAGTGTCACTTAATCTGAGGGCGTATTGGACCTGCCTCCCAGCCGCCCAGGTCAAAGGTCGTGTTTCTCCTACTACGTTACTTCTGGGTCATATGAAGCATGTAAGGATGGGTGGGGAAGGGGAGGGAGGTGGGAGAGTGGAGGGAGAAGGAAGGGAAAGAAGCCGGAGATAGTGTACAGATAATAATAATTATTTGGTTATTACGGTGACAACGATCGACTTTGAAAATTAAACAAGAAAACTCCTACTTGAAGGAAAATGGAGATGAGAATTAAATAGGAAGAAACAACACAAGTAAAACAAATGAGACGCGAATGCAGAGAGCCAAACAACAACGCCCGAGATCGATCTGCGTCTTCAAAAAATAGTAAGAAAGAAAAAAAGAAAGTGCTTTGTGGTCGTATGGGCGCGCGTTTGTTTTATTCAGAGCGCATTATCCTTTAATAAACCGACACTCCATTTCCTTAATGGATCAGAAGCATAATAAATTCTTGCTAAATATACGTTTCCTCAGTCGCAAGTTCATTAATCTGCTTTTTCATTCTGGTGTGCGATTTATTTATTAGTTGACTATGCTCTTATCTTTGTTGCTAAAATTATACTAATGGTGGAAAACGTTGCTTCAACTTCCAAAAAAAGTTGTTAGTAAGTTTCTGCACTCAGTAACGCCTGAAGTTTAGGAGCGAGGTTTATTTAGTAGCAAAGACCACCCTTTGATAGATCAGTCAAGGATAAATGCTTGTTTGCATGAAACTCTTTGAATGTGATGAATGGATTCGGTGTACTTAAATTCCATGAGCTTGTTTCAAAATTCCTAAAAGGTGGAATTTTCACTTTCCACGTTATGAGTATCTATTTCGAAAAAATAAGAATTTTATTTTTAGTTATGATTAGGCTTACAGATGCTGTATATACCAGAAAATCTCAGACATCCGTTATCAATTACGCATTGATATAGATATCAAAACTAGTAAAAATACCAATGAGGTCATGGCAACTTCAAGGTCAACATGTAATAAACATGGAGACAAAATCTTGATGAAATCATTACAAAAAAGGCTTTTTAAAGCTATCTTCCACCTAGTTTTATTTTTAATAATTGCTGTATTCTTTTCTACTTTCCGTTATTGATAACGCTTGCTTTGAGAGAGACCTTACAGACCTTACAGTTCGTTCGGGTTGCCCCAGGTCCCTCAGCGTGAGGCACCTCTGAAGTCTACCAAAGAATTGCTAATGCATCTTCCGGTATATTTTGCATCTTCCAATCTTGGATGGTCTGGGATGCATCTTCAATATTTGTCGAAATTATTCTTAAACACATCTACGCTCACTCCTGATATGTTCCTCAGATGAGCTGGTAGCGCATTGAAAAGACGCTGCATTATCGATGCTGGTGTGTGGTGGATTAATGTTCTGCGTGCTTTCCTTAGCTTTCCTGGTATAGTTTTGGGCCCTATTAATCTACCTCTGCTTGCTCTTTCTGATATTTTTAGCTCCATGATGTTTTCGGTAATTCCTTCTATCTGTTTCCATGCCTGGATTATCACGTAGCGCTCTCTTCTCCTTTCAAGACTATATAAATTTAAGAATTGTAGTCTTTCCAGAGAGAGAGAGAGAGAGAGAGAGAGAGAGAGAGAGAGAGAGAGAGAGAGAGAGAGAGAGCCAAACTGCATAAAATGTTTGACGAAAAGTTTTTATTGTCTTTGTTACGTGTTGTCAGTGATCTTGGGTACAAAAGTAAGGCTAAGGGGATACATATGAAAAGTACACTCTTTCTGTTAGAAACTAACTCTTAAAATTGCTGAAACTAATACTATTTACCCTGAAGTTCACTCACAACGCCTGCTACATAGAGGCAAACACTGTTTGCAGCGAATATATACACCAAAAATTCAATTTTCCTACATACATATGATGAATATGAGCCTTACTATGTTGCATTTTATTTAATCCCAGCATTCTCTGTGTAAAAAAAAAAAAAAAAACTTATGATTCCGCAGGATTGTACAATATGCCAGTACAAAATCATTTACTTTCTGTTTTCCTTCCGTGCTCATATTAACTTTCCTCTTCCTCCTTTGAATTTAAAGAATAATCTTTTAAACACTGGTTCTAAAGCTAATTTCAACAATAATTCACACGAATTTAATGAACATTTAATCAGGTAAATAAGTTTTGGGAATGCCTACGCGTCTGAACAAAAACAAGACTTCCTAACGACATGTTTACCGTTGTACTACAAATCCTCAATAAAAATGGCCATGATGAAATTAAAGATCGTATAGCATTCGTTTTCTATCCAAAAACAAGACTTGCTTACATTTAGAGAGTAATCCCATTCTACCCATACCCTTCCCAAGAACAGATTTTCAACCACGCGCCAGCGCCAGCACCTTCTCTTCTGTAAAGTAATTACAACCATGTTTACAGACGGCTGGAGGAATTCTTGTATCTGTCCATTGTGTCCATATTGTTTAGGGAAGTGAGAGACAGTTATTGGTTTATGGGGTGTTAAACTTCATCTCGTTATTGCCCGTGACCCAAGTTAGGCCGACGGCCTACGTTTGTGTAAAGGAATGTTGTTACTTTTACAGTCTTGAATTGATTGTTTACGGTGTGGGTAAGCCCAGAAGGAAAACTTTTGGCAAGACTTTCTTTAATATAGGTATCAGTCAATATCCTCCTTTTGTCTCATTATGACGCCTCGCTGACCATCTTTAGGATAATTTCCATACCTTCGTTCGTCGGCTGTCTTTGACAGCGTTCCCTGCGGTACTCTGTCAGGGGAAAGTAACCCTTATTTTGAGAAGAAGAGAGAACCTAGTGGTCAATGTTCACAGCTGTTACAAAGTATTCGACATTAATGAACGAATTTGATACCCCATCTAACAGTAAAGCTATTAACGTTGACCCAACATGGTTACAAAGACAAGCAAAAGTGTAAACAAGTAGGAAGGCATACGACAAATAGCATTAATGGCCCTCAGTTGGTGCGATGGTCTTGTAAAGTGGGTCCTAAGTCTGGCGCACGTTCGCCTGATTGGGTATCACACCAGAAGCTTAGCATATTGCGCACTGAGAGGCAGAGAAAAATAAATCGTTTCGATTTTTGGTACCTTAAATATAAATATCTCTCCCCTCACACTTTCTCTACAAATCAAGGCTTCATTTTCTTTGAACCTTACCACAAACAGTTACAAATTATTTATCTAAATATTTATTTAAATCTTACTAAATTTCCTACTGGACATGAATTTTTTAAAAAATTATACTAGTAACAGTAAGATTACAGACGATGCTTTCAATATTTGTATTCCCCATTTTCTGAGTGTGGCCATAAAGATGTGCATGCTTTGTTCTGGACATTTATAAAAAAAAAAAAAAAAAAAAACGCATGATGGGCAAATTTGCTGTGATAAATTTCATCTTCCAAAACAGTTTTATGACTGAAAATCAACAGGAATCTCCATTTTCCGACTAACGAGAGAGAGAGAGAGAGAGAGAGAGAGAGAGAGAGAGAGAGAGAGAGAGAGAGAGAGAAATTATTCTAAAGGATTTGGGGAGGACTGTATTTTTTTTTTTCCTCTCTGAACACGATCTTTGCACCAACCTTGGCTACCACCAAAATGTCAGAATAGAATATAGAATTTAGTAGGCCAAAATCCCAGCGCTGGGACCTATGAAGTCATTCAGCGCTGAAACGGAGATTGGCAGTAAAAAGGCTTAAAAAGTGTAACAGGAGGAACATCTCGCAGTTGCACTGTTAAAAAATTAATAGGAGAGAGTGGAAAGTAAGATGGAAAAAAGAGAATATGAACGGAGGTACAGTAAAAAGAAAGAACAGTAAAAAGAAGGAAAGAGGGTTGCAGCTAGGGGCCGAAGGGACCCTGCAAAGAACCTTAAGTATACCTCATTTTACTGTACCTCCATTCATATGATCTTTCTTCCATCTTGCTATCCACCCTCTTCGAACAATTATTTCATAATGCAACTGCGAGGTTTTCCTCCTGTTACACCTTTCAAACCTACCGACTCTCAATTTCCTTTCCAGTGCAGAATGACCGTATGTCCCAGTGCTTGGTCTATGGCCTAAACTTTATGTTCCATTCCATTCCTTAAGTATACCTACAGTGCACCGCACTATGTGCACTGACGGCCCTACTCCCCTTACGGAGACCAAAATGTCAGAAGCAGGCAGAATGATCCAGTTTTCGTATACTCTGTCACGAGAATACTGCTCACATCAAGAGATCCTGCATCCACGCCCTTTCACCATCTATCCATAATCCACCATCTCTTCTTCCCCATCCCCCGTTTCATTTTTCAGCGAGCGGCCGCCCACGTGGCTTTTTCCACCCCATAGAAACCACTCGCCCATTGTTTTAGGCGCACCGCCGCCTACTTCAAATGTCCGGGATGTCAACCGCCTGTCTCGTCTCCTATATTGTTCGCTCGTCCCGCTTTTTTCAGTGATATCCTTCCCTTTCTTCTAGTTCCATATCCACTTCTGAAAAATTGCAGATTTTTTCCCTCGTTCCTTAAAGTATACACCTGCAAGGCCCACATTTCTGGTTGGACAAGACCTACGTTCTCCCATATCGAGTGCCATAGATCAACTAACCCACCATAACCTTGCTTTGAAAGCTCCGATTGACGCGCAGATAAATCGTTTAACAAGTCACGTTCTTTGAGCGGGATCATATTAAATCACACAAGTTGTACCAAGGAAACACTAATATTCGCATTTATAAAGTCATCAAATATTAACCTGAATGCATTATTCTCGAGTTACAAAATATACTGTATATTTCTGCAACAAAATTTCAAATTTCATAACAATCCAGTAGATGTGGTGTGTGCATTTTGATTTCCCAGAGGCTTCAGAGAAAGGAACAGATATAGCAACTTTAACCACATCAAGTTATACTGTAGATACATGGTTGTTCAAAGACAAGGCTGTAACTTAACATTTAATTAAAAATATAATAAATCCTTCCATTTTACAAAACCAAAGATAAATCAAGTCAGTTTTAAAAGACAAAACATGTCAGCATTTTACTAAGAATAACTGGCAGATTAATAAAAATGTATTTCAGATAAGTAACGGAAGCTTTTTTGAAATGTACGGTTGAAGTTTTGATAAATATAGCCTTTTACACAAAGGATAAAAGCAGGTTTCCATCAAAAGGGCGAAACTAACTGGTAAAATGTTAACTACTAGGAAAAACTAAATCATCCTTCAGAAATTTGGTGAAAACTCGTCGAAGATAAAAAAGATAGATACCATGTCAACATTTCCTCGATACAAAAGCGTAGTAATGATCTAGATAGCCGCATAATCTCACTGTTAAACGATCAGCATAATCCTATTATTATGATTACTGTTACTACTGTTCTAAGCAACTGTTTAGTTGTAGCTGTTTTTAATAATTTCTTAATTTTGTTTACTGTAGTGTTTCTACATTGTTGATCTCTGTATGTGGCCCTGAGCTGAAACATGGGATATAATAATAATAATAATAATAATAATAATAATAATAATAATAATAATAATAATAATAATAATAATAATAATATTATTATTATTATTATTGGAGAAACAAATCCACAGTTACGTCAATGTATGTATACTTAAAGATAGATCTGTACAGATAGCTTTCGTGGATTTGTTCGATTCCCTTTTTCAAATTGTGAATTTGTTTCTCCATTTGAAGACTCATGCTATTATGAGTATTTTTTACTTAATAATATTACTAATAACAGTAATGATATTATTAATTACCCGTCTACCGGAGGCGTAAGGCTAAACATTATTGAGGTTTATGATTACTAACGCGTGCTTCAGTGGAAATTTCGTTTTCAAACAAAACGAACAATTTTAAACGAAAAGAATGTGAAAGAATGTGAAACTGAATATAATAAATAATGAAATCATGTACAAGACTTTACAATGCAATACTGATAACATTGACAACAACTAGATTTTAGCTATATCTCTACTACCATTCATTACCAACATTAAATAATGAAAATACACTCCAAATGTAATCGTTGCAGAACCGGACTTACTGAAAATTTATCAAGTCATAAATAAACATTTCGTTTGTCGGAGCGATTGCAAGAATTACAGAAATTGAAAACTGCTTCAAGCATATTGCTTCTTTAGCTACTTGTTCTTCCACATTCGTAATCATGTCTTCGGAAACGACAAATTTGATTCAATCAGGTTTTGAGAAAATGACAAGATTCCCAGCATCTCCGAGCATCTTTCATTGTTGTCTGATGACAGGCTTACAATGAAGAACCTTATGATTGCATACTGTGATGCAATGTTTCACACACACACACGTGTATATATATATATATATATATATATATATATATATATATATATATATATATATATATATATATATATATATATATATATTATATATTATGTATATATACATATATATGTATATATACACATGTATATACATATATAGATATACATATGTATATACATATATATATATATATATATATATATATATATATATATAAATATATATATATATATATATAAATATATATATATATATATATATATATATATATATATATATATATATATATATATATATATATATATATATATATATATATGTCATTTACCAATCTTGTTTTAACTGATGCCCATATACATACAACAACAGGACGCCATTAGAATCAGAGCGCTGTCCTCATATCATCTCCCCAAAAAAAAAAAAAAATGTAGGACATAACAGGATGACTTTTTTTGCCATTAATTTATAGTTCGTCCTTTCGCAGTTGGATTTGTACAATTAATAAGGAAAGCTAGTGAGCCAATAGCCTTTGATTTCTAATCAATGGTGGTTGCAAATGGGTCCCCCAAATTCTGAAGCGACGCAACAGTAGATTCCTTGTACGTTCAGGGGAGTTTCTTAGAGACGTCAGACTATTAATCATGACAAACTCAAGACAAGGTAAAATGGCGCCAAGAGTGAACTACATTCTGCAGAAAGCAACATGGGCAGACTGATCAACTGTATCAACAGCAGGAATTTCAGAACTTGCAGAACAACCCTGGAATATTCTGGATAATTTTTTAAAATAAAATCTTTCATAACTTTGATAATGCCTTACGTTCAGATCCTCCCAAATTATACCATCCAACTTGCAGTACTAAATTTACAATTGATTCCACCAACCTTCCGTTTTCTTTTGTTAGGTTCAGTACCTCAAAGTATCTGTTCAAACTCTGATCGGATTAAGGAAAGATCCTCCTGAATTGAACTTCAAAACCTCAAATGAATATTCTTTGAGCAGGCTTGCATGAGCCCCATTTCATAATTTATAGCTTTTATCTAATATACTGTTCTTTAGTATTTGTCGTATTTGTTTTTTTTTTTTACCATTTCTCTTGTGTAGTTTATACTTTTTCGTGTATTACTTTTCCCGCACTAGTCTACTCTGGGGCCTTTGGGTTTGTGGCATTCTGTTTTTCCTTAACGGTTGGAGTCAGGCACGTAATAATAATAATAATAATAATAATAATAATAATAATAATAATAATAATAATAATAATAATAATAATAATAATAATATTAGTGCGAATGCTAATGGAAATAATAGGTTTCATGCTTGTTATAACTAGGTTGCATACAGCTTCCATGCTAGAGGAGCGTTTCTGTCACTGAAAAATTAACTTGATGTTTGTAAGACCTCTGTGCTCACCAAGGAGGTCAGGTTTTAAAAAGTCTCCTTGGTGTTCACTGACGATTATCAGGGATTACAAGGGATGACAAAACTTCACTGGATATGTCTTTCCATTACTGGAGGAGTCGATACGATGTTGGGGGTCACAATCTCCACAAGGTGACATCAAGGAATAAGATGCCAACAAAACGGACGTGTAATAGGCCCTCTGGTAACTAGTACGAAGCAGCGGTCCTCATTAACCACTCATGACACTACTTCTCAGTCTTAATCCGGGTTAACGGAATTTCTCGCATTACTGGACGCCCACACCAGCACCCATGCATGTGGCTGGTGTGTCTGAGTAGTGAATCACCAAAATTTCCGCTCTGAAAAGGTGACCCATTTGGTAGGAGGAGAAGAAGCTAAAGCACCCCACAGAGGTGTTCCATGATTCAGAG